>NC_056744.1:1174527618-1174655118 GCF_019279795.1 Protopterus annectens | reverse complement strand
CTTCATGCATTAGCTTGATATATACCCCTGGGACGAGGTTGTGCATCATATCCCAAACAGTGTGCCGACTACTGGTGTATACTGGTGCGTTATATGGAGTGTTGCAGGCACTGTCAGCCAGTTGTGGGCTGAGCACTGATATGTGGTATTGAATGTGTGTATCCTCTGACAGACAGATAGATGCTATATATGGCAGTTAAGTGATATCTGTACTTCATAATGTTAAGTGTGCCACATGACATGCTCACACATATCATTTAATTGTCTTCCAGGGTTATGGCTCATCAACGTAATCCATCGCATTCAGCTGTGGAGGAGCAGGAAATTCTGAACAGCCTGGTGCAGCAGTATAACCTGCTTTTTTCCAGGGCCAGCCAGCACCAGTATGACCGTACTGCACTGTGGCAAGACCTTGTTCGCCAGGTAAATGACATAGGCATGCATAACCGGACATATGAGCAGGTATGCCATCACTGCAGTGATTTAATTAGACATGTCCGGTGGCATGCGTCTGATATCCATAGGCAACAGCTTGCCACAGGTGGTGGGGTGGCCATACATCCCCCCCTCACCAGAGTGGAGGAGCTGCTCCTAAGCATGGTGGCTCCTGGCCTACAGCAGCAACAGCATCACACATGTGTCATCATGGAGGCAAGAGCCACCCAGCAGGATGACATGGAGTGTGCAGGTAATACGCCCTAGCTGTAGACTACCATTACCTGTATTGTTAGAATATGCATATGTCAGATGTGTACTGTGTGTTTAGCAGTTGTGCTGCCTAACATGTGCAATACTGATATTTGGAATAGTATCCGTACATCTGTGACTGTTGACTGTTGTTCCACTGTCGTTTAGCACACTCACAGTAGCAATGCCACAGTTGTGGCCACTGGCAAACTGTGTCATATTCTTCTAGGTCCCTCTGGTGTGACAGCAGGGCAGACAATACATGTTGGTGAGTGTGTTAACATTTTAATATTGGTAATGAAATGTGCATGTCATAGCTGAGGTGTAGGCCATGTACACGTAACCCACCTGCGCATAATGCATGCTGTGCATGTTTGCTGTGAGATATCAATCATCTCAGTAAAGTCAGTAGCTGCCTCAATCACATGCAATGCACAGTGCAACAGACACAATTGTGGCAACACTGTACTGCACATTGGATATGCATAGTTGCTACAGCTGTACACAACAGAACACGTTTTTCATACGTAGTACACGAAAACATGCTACATTTGGCATTACCACACACCCGCTGTAAGGTCACACTTCAATATCCCACATGTCATGCACACACAAATGATGTACCTCAGGGGTAGAGGCCTATCATGGGGCTGTGCAACACTCTGCAACACATAACACAGTCATGTTAAGCAATGCTCCCTATTGGGCATCTCCCACACCCATGTACAAGGTGGATGTGTAATTGTGAATGTAGCCACGGCACTGCAGTTCAGGTACAGCATGCTAGGCAGTGGTCTTGCACACATTAGTAGCTGTGAGTGACCACAAGATGCATGTTGATGATGGCACAGGGTACTACACCCCATCTAGTTAAAGTGACCACAGTACTACTCATAGCAGTCATTGCTTTGCACCTCAGTGTTTTGTGTGTGCAAGCATATGCACCTATACACAATATGTATAGCATGTTGTCTGTGTGCTTACATATGCCAGTATACACAATATGCACAGCATTCACCATCCACACAAAGTGTCACATATATGTCCTGGAATGCTAGTGGGTGTATAGCACATTGGGTATGTGTGGTGTTTAATGTTGCAGCCATGTAGCATGCCATGCCATGTCTGGCATCCGCATATCTGCAATATGTCCCACACTCACCATAACCACTGTACACTGGCCATGTCGAGCATTGGGATTCCTTCATGTCAACATGCACCGCACATCCTGTGTGTGTACAAAGCATGCATGTGCTACACCCGTGCCCACTATTATCTGCTATGGACACAGACACTGCACTCAGACATGGATATCTATGTGTCACACAGATAACACATGCAGCCATGGCATGTATACTTGTGAGTGATGGTGCACAGGGCATTGCAGAGCTGATAATACCTGCACAACAATGTTATCTCCATGTACACATTGTGTTCCAAGGTGTAGCCAATCACTGAACAACTACACAGTATCAAAGCCATGTATACTGCCATTTAATAGGGGAGTCTACACTTGCACTGCATGGTCTTGTGCAACACATATTCTGCATGCTGACACGTGTGTGATGACTGTCTATCTTGTGATACTGACACCCACCTTCACCCACTATAGAGTATGTGTTGGATTGCTGGTATGTGTGTGTATGTGCTGTAGTAAGGTGTGTATTAGTCTTCATGTGTGCATGTGTGCATGAGTTCATGTGTGCATGTGTCCATGTGTGCATGTGTGCATGTGTGCATGTGCAGACCGTAAAGTGTGTTTCCTGTCTTCCTCTCACAGGTGCTGAGTTAGGGGTTGGTGAAAGCAGCAGGCAACCTGAAGCCACTGCCATTAATAGTGGTGATGATGACACATGTATATTGGCACATGAAGATTTGACAGGGTCTGTCATTGGTCCATCAATCGACAGTACACAGCATTCAACCCCATCTATGCGCACACTCATACTGTCAATACATCCCTCACCACCAATGGCCATAGGCGAGGGACAGCATACAGTTGGCATTGACCAGGAGAGTGTGGTACCCATGGCACTTGCATCCCCTCACAGCAGCCATAGCCGTAGACCTGGAATGGTACCACATAGGCGGAGGTCCAGGGGTTCTTGGGGGAGCACCACTGGTTGTATTTCCCCTGGCAGGTGTGCCCTCACAGGTCTTATGATGACCAGTATGTTCCAGGCTGTAATGCAGGCTCAGGCATGTATGGAACGGTACACCGGCAGGGACTTAGGGCGCAGAGGGCACATTACACCGCTATCAATGACAGCATCCGTGACCTTGCTGGTGCCATCCGGACTTACACCAAGGTCATTGATAGATGTTGGGGGGAGACATTAGATGCCCTCCACAACATGTCTTCCATGAGCCAGGACCGTGCGGGACGGTTGCGACATTGACGCGGATGCATGCCAGCAACAGCAACAGCTGGCAGTGGTCGCGGATGGCCCACAGTTCACAGCCACTCCCATAGTGGCAGTACCAGGCCCAGCAATGCTGGGGCTGGCCTGTCCATTGACTGTCCCGATAGACCACGTGCACGTGGCTCTGGCCAGTCCCAGCAGGGACATGGGTCCAGTCATCATACCTCTGCCTCTGATGACAGTACCCAGGCAGGGTTGGTACCCGATACTGTCCGTAGCACCCCTGCCAGGCACAGGTACTGTATCCGTGGCTGGAGACAGTGATCTGTACAGCCTAGCAGGTATAGTCTGTGGCTGTCCCACAAACTACCGTATATGGCAGCCACATGGTGGCGCTGTGTGCATACAGATGCACACACATTAACCATACAACTAGGGCTCACACATACATACACACATTATATCAACATTGGCCCATGCTGTACTGTTGTCCCTCACACACTCCCACACACACAGACATGTCGATTGGATGGGTCAATGTCAGGCTCTGGCAAACAACATAACGCCCTGTACATATGATGATACCTGTGTCGCCTCCTGTCATCTGCATCATTGACGGAGGGACAGGCTAACATGGTGCTGATGCACAGGGTGACACTATAGCAGTGTAGCAATAATAGCAAGTTGTCAACAAGGAAGATTAATGGCATTCTTGTAGGTATATCTAAGCAGACATTATGCATAAAAGCTTTGATTGTCAATGTAGCATTGTTTACATCACTGTTACGTCTGAGTATGTATTGTCCCCCCATGTGCCACTTGGCTGAAGTGTAATGTGCTGCCAGCATGTGTTAGTGAGTGGACAGTACGTGTGTGATGTGTGCAGTACAGATTAGCAAGTGTACATCTGTGAACATGGTGGGTGGCACTGTCTGCATGTACGTGCATAGTGGACACATGGGATGTGTGGCATACCCTGTTGTACACATTGTTAACATCTAATAGTATCTTTCAATGGCCAGTATGCGTTCTACTACAGTTATGTACTAACATGGGTAGACGTGTGCATGACATGGGTTGACACTGTGCTGTGGGTGATACCATTAATATCTGTCAATGATTTGCAGTCTGGTAGTATACACAACCTCAACAGCATGACTATAAGCAATCATTGGATGATGTTCTGACAAATGACACACAGTAGTAGGGAACCCAATAACAATTGGATCCTTCCAGTGCTACACTATAGCACTAACCAGTGGTAATGACCGCCACCCATTCCTGTGACCACACCTGTTTGGCATATAGCCCCCTTAGGTACATGCAGACACACTAGGGATGTGTCCATCCAAATCTGGAAATGCATGGATTGGCCTACAATGCATTTCCTGGATGGGACGCATATCCTACACAAGGGTATCATACAGACAGATACCTGTTGTCTGATACATGCTGTATAGCAGTAAGCTGACTATGGCATAGTCATCCTCATGTATTATACATACTATCACGTCAGTACCACACAGGTGGTAGCCCTCAACATGTATGTTGGGTACCAATGTGTACATACAGCCTCATGTTATGTCATGTGTCCCTTGGTATCCACATATCCATAGGTATTGTGGAGTCCCAAGGTATATAACATAAGACATTAGAGGCCTGAATGCATATCCACAAGGCAGTCGTACACCTATAAAGACTGTCCATTCTTGGCAGTCTTTGTTGTGTATGACCATGTCTGACATATACCCCAGGCATATACCCTCACTCACACTACTCTTAAGTAACTGTCATGGGTGTGTGTGCCACAGATTACCTTGGCCACAGAACACGACAGTGGATGACCTTGTCACATAGATACATATGTGACCTACGATCTGAGAAGCAGCGGCACAACCTGTCAATGGAAACAAATGTATTCATGTAGTATGCAGGCTTCACACCTATGTACTGATTGAGGGGACATGCACACATATATATTTGCCATGCAAATACCTGATGTGTGCAATGCACTTACTGTTGTAATCATATTATGTCATACCATAGTAAAATCAAAACCCACACCGCATTGACACATACACAGTCAGCATTTGCAGGATTCAAACCCCTACCTAGCTATGTTATGATACTAAAGAGTGATGCATTAACATGGCACGCTATCTGCTTTATTGGGTGGTTTTCCTTCTCCAGCTGTATTTGTAGGATGGTGACATCATCAGTCTTTCCAAAGAGGAATGCACCTCTTTTAGTGTGTTTTCCCAGTCTCCAAAAAGGGCACTCCTTTCAAAGACAATTGCACACATACACCCCCCCACACTCACGGTTTGCAGGATTCAAACCCCTACCTAACTATGTTATGATATTACAGGGAGACGTATTAACACGGTGCGTTATTTGCTTTATTGGCTGGTATCCCTTGTATTGTAGGATGGTGACATCATCAGTCTTTCCAAAGAGGAATGTACCTCTTTTAGTGAGTTTTCCCAGTCTCCAAAAAGGGAACACTTCTCAAAGGAAACTGCACACCCACACTGTTTGCAGGATTCAAACCCCTACCCAACTATGTTATGACACTAGAGAGAGAAGCATTAACACGGCGCGCTATTTGCTTTACTGGTTGGTTTCCCTTCTCCTGCTGTATTTGTAGGATGGTGACATCATCAGACTTTCCAAAGAGGAATGTACCTCTTTTAGTAAGTTTTCCCAGTCTCCAAAAAGGGGACACCTCTCAAAGGAAACTGCACACATACACACACACCCCACACTCACTGTTTGCAGGATTCAAACCCCTACCTAATTATGTCATGATACGAGAGAGAGAGAGAGAGAGAGAGAGAGAGAGACGCATTAACATGGCGCGCTATTTGTTTACTGGCTGGTTTCTCTTCTCCTGCTGTATTTATAGGATGGTGACATCATCAGACTGGACATGGTGACGTGTGCACACTTTGTTTTATGCCATTCCAGGAATGGTCCATGTGGGTCGGCAGGTATCAACAGCTTGAACAAGACCTCAGAATCCTTACCTTGTGTGATCTATCTGTGGACACATTGACATTCCGTCATATGTGAACACATATTTATGCACAGCTTGTTGGTTTTGTGGATACTACATGTGTCTGGGATGTTGATTAAGGGCTATTCAACATCTATGTGACACATGTGTAGATGTGTTCATTGATGTATGTCCTGGGTGGCTGCCTTGCAAACAGTCTAGCATGTTTGGAAACCATGATCCGCACATAAACATACCACAGTTGGTAGGGTTGTGTGTATGTCAGCTTCCAATAGCTCTGTTTATGACTGCAACCATGATGGACTTTATGACCTTGCAGATCAGACTTCATAGGCTTACTGGACTTGACTTCCCATGGTGTGTTGTATACCAACACTTGTGGGGAGTGCCATATGTAGCTATGACACATTCAACAGTTCCACATTCTGTGTAGGGGGTGAGGCTCAGCTGACTGTTCAGGTGCATGATCTGTTTGTTCTGTAGTTTGTGCATGACACATATTGGAAATCAATGTATTCCACTTGCTGCCATGCTTTTGGCAGTGGGGGTAGCTGCTCATCCATTCTACATGTGATATCTCCTGGTATGATGATATGGACTATTGTAAGTGGGAGATGGGTATGTACATATGGGCCTGTCTGTCATGATGTTGGCATTGTCACTCAGGTACAGTTGGCCCTAACTCAGGACATATATGGGTGTACATTGCTATTTATGACATAGCTGAAGGAGGTGTCATGATTCAGTCTGGACTCCTTCTCTGCTACTCTTTACAAAACACCAACGAACATGAGCACTAATCCCTGTTATACTCTTTTACATGCTTAACACTCTACTGATCCTTTGTGATCAGGCTACAGAGTATGTCATGATAATATCCTGGCATGTCCAGGGGTCGGTTTCGTGTGTACTCTCCAGTCCGGCTGGTGGATATTGTGATATTGACACAATGTCACATCTGCCTCATGTACACAGACAACCCTCTCCTCCTCCCAACAAACTCAGATATATGTGTGAGATGCACCTATATAGACATACAGGGTGCTGAACTCTCTCGACCCATGACTGGCACACTCTATCAGGTGGTGAATGTAACCACACACACCACATATCAGTCTCACATATCCTCTAGCAACAACACTCAATCCACATTATCAAACATAGACGTACTCAGATGCTGTAAATGTACTCTACCTAAGCAGCAGAGACCTCCAAAGCAGACACACACACACCTGCTACCCCACTACAATACCCAAATATCACATAGTTCACAATGTCAGTGTGCCACACAGTCACTTCCCTTCAGGCTAAACAGGCGACACTTATTGTCAGACACACTGACATACCACTCACCAGCCCTAACAAGGGAATAGTCACTTTGAGCTGTCTGTTGGGTGCCAGGATCTGCCGCATAACACAGGCAGTCAGGTCACTCCAAAGCAAGTACAGGACTGGCACCATCATTGCCCATGCTGGTGTCTATAACCTCAGAAGTTACTCCCTGGACCACATGACATGATACATGGAGGAACACTCTGATCATGTAGCCCAGGCCAGTATGACCCTGACCTTGTCTAGCATCTTACACCCACCAATTATGATGTCACAGTATACGGACACACATATCACATTTAACAGTTGCCTAACAAATTTGTTTAATTCATAGGGGATACAGTGTCTGTCAACCTATGGTGACATGCTCAACATGCCACGTAGCTGAACTATGGACAGCTTGCACCTGTCACCCTTGGACTTTGGAATGCTGGCTAAGGCTCTTGCTACCACCATAGTGCCTTTTTTAAGCAAGGCTCAGAAGACAAACCCACCTCCATAGACATTACAGATTAAATGAAAGTAAGGGTAATGCTGCTCAACAACAGTTGTGTTAACCTCATATTGCGGCCACTCAGGACTCTCCTCAGTATGGAGGATAGCGTTATCTGTGCACTGACAGATGCCTAGTTCAGGCTCATTTATGCACACCAGCACTACCAGGTTATGTTCCATGCCATGCTGTCTGACAACAAGACTTGGGACAGACAACACAACTAGGGAGAGTATCCATATACATGACAGATACACACACCTCCGAGTTAGTAGCACTGCACAAAGCATCACAGACCATACATATACAACTACCATTGTGCAATACTCCCTTTCAGTTTGTTGCCTGCTACAGAACACACTCCCAAACTCAGGAACCACACTAGGCTTTCGTGGGAACTATGAAGAATATGAAGGTCTCCACAAACACCATTATATTGTGTGACTTCATATACACAAATATTGACTGGGGATACTACTCAAGCCCCGACACCCTCACCCAACAGTCACTACAATTTGTAGACTCATATGCTATGGCACAAACAGTCAGCACAGCCACAAGGGGGAATACATATTGGACCTGATCATCACCAACATGGGGACTCTATGTTCCACACCAGTGATATACCCCTCATTGGTAAGGTCAGAACATACATGTATCTCACTGGGCATACATATACCCTCCACACACCCATCCTGGGTAATCTTGGTGAACTTCTCATGAGCCAATGTCTCACTTCACCGCAGCAAGGTGGTATCCTTCAGAGACCCTGAGACAGTGGCAAATACAGCTCACACTGCTGCATCCTTTACATACACATTCTATGGACACCTAGTGTACTGCATGGATTGTGCTATCCCAAATAACAACAGGACTCACTACTCCAATGGCAGGGGACATGTCTGGTAGACCCCAGCCATTAATAAGCTGTATAACGTCAGGAGGAAGCTACTACATGATAGAGCACAATCCCAGACTGGGAAGGCATCTGTGATCTGTACTAGCAGACAGCTACGATCACTCATGGACTTTCTAAGGGCCGCTTCTACCGGACAATTGCAACAGACACATAGGACTATCACACGGCCTTCTTCAGTTATGTCAGGAACCTGGGTAGACACTCACTGATATGCTGTGAGTTACTGCATACTGACTAAACCTACCCTGAACCCACTGGCATTGCCAACATCCTAGCACACAGGTTCAGTGCAGGTGTCTCCCACCCATCCTCCCTAAGGAGCAACTATCCATCCCAACAGAGTATAACCTCCCTGACATCACACAGTAACAGGTGAGTGCTGCCCTCCCCAAAGAGTACATCACAGTATCAATGTGACCAGACGGTGTCCCAGCCTGCATCTTACACGAGCATCATGACAGACATAACCCTCACATTACATCACTGTTCAATATCAGAGTTACCACAGGATATGTACCCAAGGAATGGCATACAGCGACAGTAGCCCCACTCCACAGAGTTGGTGCCACAATGGACCACAGACAATATTGCCATATAAGCCTAAGTAGCCTGTTCTGCAAAGCTATGGAGTGCATTGTCATGGGACTCATACACATAGACATCGGGAACCTACGGACACTGTGTCCTACACATTTCAGCATTGTTGTGGGCAGATCTTGCACTCTTGAACCTGTTTGTATTCTTTAAACGGCTAACAGGTCCATCGACATAGGGATATGGCTGTCCACACAGCCTACCTGAACCTTGCAAAACCCTTCAACACAATAACCCACTAGGCCATTATGCATAGGCTCACCAGCATCGATATGGACACATATCTCACACATTGGATTGATACCTTGATCAGGGATAGCACCCATATGGTCAGAATTGCAGGTGCCATGTCTGACTATACACCAGTTACATGTGGCATCCCACACGGCTCGGTCCTGGGACCTCTCTTGTTCAATATATATTTGTCTGACATACAGGCTACCACAGGGGGAATATGGCTAAGCATGTTTGCACTTGACTGCAAACTGGGTGCCATGATCGACTCTCCAGCTGCCACATGCATACTCAAACAGGGTCTCACAGAGATGGATGACTGGTGCCTGAGCCATGGCCTACAGCTAAATGCCATTAGTTGCATAGTCATCCCTTTTGGGAATAACAGCATGCCCACACATTACCACATAGGTAGTACTTCATTACATATGGTAGGAGTTGTTAGGGGTTTGGGGACATGACTTGTTCGTACTGTCGCCTTTGACATTCACGTTGCCAAAGTGGTTGGACACACCTTCTATGTGGGCCACCTTATCCCATATGGTTTCACATCAAGATCGAGTGAGGTCATTGTGCCCCTATACTCATCACATCCATGCTTGGTTACAATGCCGCATTTGGGGTGCACCTTACCTGACACCTGCAGCAACTGTACTGGCCATGGAAGTTCCTCACCAAGCAGATCTAGGGACTCACACAGATGCCCTGCACAGTTCAGATGCAGTAACTCCAGCTCTACTCAGTCGCTTACCACCTACTCAGATATGATGTGTGCCTGTTGTTTACAGATTTACCCAACCCAGAATTACTAGACATGCTCCACCTCAGGATATCCGACTCCCTTGGAGCTACACACTCCAGGGACGTATACCTCAGCACAGATGTTAATAGGACATTGTGGAGGGACAGATTCTTATCCCAGAGGCTCCACTCACTCCAGAATGTAATCCCAGTTTCACATAGGCAGAGCCACCCACTGACCACCTACTGGAGACATCTTGATGACTGTATGGGTGATCGTATGTTTACCCCTGGGATATCTTCTGTGTCCCTGCTAGACAGAGGCACACTAGCCTAAATATACATGGGCTATCTTGTGTGACCTACTATTCACACACACAGTGTAGAAATCTGACAGGGTTGCGAATGCCAAACACACTCTGGCTAGGCTTGTACATGCCTTAGGGCAGATAGCCTAGTATCGACCTCTGAACCTATGCTAATGTTCAAGATGCACAATGTTTATTGCTGATACTGTTTGCAGGTCTTTATCATCTTTGCTTCACCAGTTTCTATGAACAACTTCGGTATCTGCAGAACATATTTGATTATGACAGGGTTCCACTATATTATAGATGTATCTGTTGTCATATAACTGTGTGCACAGGGCAGATTGCCGTATAGTGACAGGTTCCTGGGTTAACACATCCAACTACCAGATATGCGTGGCCCACTGCTGTACTCAAGACATGGCCTAAGTGTGTGAGCATGCCCAGTTCTGCCATTCTGTGTTTTTGTTGCCTGACATCTGTCTCATTTATTCATGTGTGTGACCATGCCCAGTGTGACCCTTCAGTATGTTGCTATCTGAGGTCCACTACATTTATTTATGTGTGCGAACATGACCTATATTAACATTTATACTGTGTGTGTTGGAAGTCAGGTTCTGTTCTCACTGCAGGACTCACCTTTGTGTCATAACTCGACAAGGATTATGCTGTGCCTGCAGGGTTTCCATGAAATACTTTGCATAGACTTATTAACATTCCTTCATACAGGCTGACCACAGCAATACTGTCATGGTTTAGTGGTTCAGTACTTTGGCTATAGTGCACAGTATTCTGGGTTCGAGGCCCTTCACTGCTTTACATTTTCATACTGAGTAGACCAGACTGCTTAAGGGCCAGTTAAGCAAATATGAGGATGTTGGCTTTTGTTCAGCTATGCTCTACTTAGACCAGGCTTGTCCGACATTGCTCAATATTCACCAACATTGCTGGACGTTGCCCAATATTACTGAACATTGATCACAGTTGTGCTAGTTGGTGTGTGCGATTTTGTTAGCATATACTACATGGTGGTAAATGCTGTTTAGCACTGCTTTATATTGCTTAACACGTGACAATCATGCCTTAGGTGGTGCTGCAGGACTGCCTATGTCGGATGCACATACTACTCTCCCTGTACATGTTTGAAAGCAGGTAGTGTCAACTTAGGCATCCCTTTTGCTATATGTGCAAGTTGGAGAGTGGTATCATTTCCAGAGTTCCTACTGAGCCAGTGTATGTGCTATGCATTGCCTCTTTGCCAAGGCCAAAGCATACTGGGCACACCTCCTTCTACCTACTGGGGCAGGCTCAGGTTGTTCCTCCTCCGAATCACGCTCTGCCTGTGATGGCCTTGGCAATGGTGGGGGGCTGTTTGGTCCAGGCCTATGCTGGTCCTGCTGCCGCTGTTTTCGCAGGATCATATTATGTAGCATAGCACATACCATGACAATTTGGGTACATGTAGTTGGTGAGTACTGCAAGGCTTCACCGGATGTGTCCAGACACCGGAACCGTGACTTGAGCAGTCCAAACACACGCTCGATTACATTTCGTGTTTGTGCGTGTGCCTCGTTATGGCATTCCTGTTCAGGTGTGTGAGCATTTCTGATGGGTGTCATCAGCTATGGCTCAAGTGCATATCCAGCATCCCCACTAGGTGACCATGAGGGATGTCCCCATTGGCAAATGTCTGGTACAGCTGCGTCAGATGCCAGATATGGGAATCATGGTAGCTTCCAGGGCAGCCTGCACACACATTCAGTATTATGCCCTGGGCATCACACATGACCTGGCAGTTGATGGAGGGGAAGCCTTTGCGGTTGAAGTAGACCCCACCCCGCTCGCCAGCTGGTGCTTTGATGCATATGTGCGTGCAGTCTATTGCACCCACTACCTCAGGGTATTCCACTATTTGCTGGAAGAGATGCATATTGCTGGCCAATACCTCACGGGAATTGGGGAAATATACATGATCACCGACATGTGCTGACATGGCATCCAGGAACTGGTGTAGTACCCTGGATGCTGATGCCTGTGATATCCCCATCATATCATCAGTTGGTCTCTGGAAGGTACCTGTTGCTAATATTCTTATACCAACACATACCTTGGTTTCCACTGGGATGGGTTCCCCTCTGTTGGGTCTGTGTGTGAGGCGTGGCCTGCACAGCTCAACAATTTGCTGCAGGATGTCTCTGTCCACTCTTTAGCGCTCCACTATCTCCAGCTCATGTAGTCCCTGGTAGGTTACCCTGGGCCTGTACACTCTTCTCCGTCTCCTCACTGTGGGTTGTCCAGCAGCATTTCCATTGTCAACACCCTCAGCATGTTGCATATGTTGCCTTATAACAGCAATGGCAGCCCCTAACATTTCTTTGTTTCAGTAAAGCTTTTCAGTTTTCACTTCTATTAGCTTACTGCAGTGTCTGTTGTGAGAAACATACTGGACTGCTGTTTGCAGAGTTTTAAGTGCTAGGCTGGGCTGGGCTAGTGTACTGCCTGTGTAATTGCCTGATTCTGATTGTTTTCACCTGCTAGCTCTGCTAGTACTCCCTGGTAGCTTCCTACTATTTGTTGTGCTTCCTTTTTCCTTTCTGTTTCCTCAGGGGGGGGGCGCCGTGCACGCAAGTGCAAACATGTGCGCACACATGCTTACACGGACTAAAGCTTGCTTATTCGGGTTAAAATGCGCACACACCAGCGCAAACATGCTTACAACTCTTTAATCAGCCTTATACATGCTTACTCCGGCTTAAATGCACGCACTCACGCTTACATGCAAGCACTCTGTTTTACTCAGGTTTACACGCGCGCACACGCACGCATACCCGCTCAGCAAGAAACTTTGGTGTTATCCACGGCATACACCTTTCATTTCTTGCCTTTCCCTAGCCTACCTGTTGACACACCTCTTTCCATGATGTGTAAATGACAGCTGACACATGCCACTCTGCTCCATTGAGCTTCACTTCTTTCATACATACCCCCCCTCGTGATGTCACCTATCTTCTACTCTGTTACTCCCCATACCCTACTTCTACACTCCACTGACTGTGCTCATTTTCTATGTAAACTTGCGATTCACTATCCTAACACTCATTTACATAGGATTGCCTACTAATGCTTGGTTACATGTCTTAGACTGAGCTTCCCCCCTTAGCAACCTCTACTCGGTGGCCATGTTGTCTTCAGCCTGCCATTCCCTTGCATTGTACATTAACAATTTCAATAAAATCCACATTTGTGGGTTTTAATTTTTAGTATTCTGGGTTTTAGAGCGCAGCCCATTTGCATGGCGCTGCACTACGCTTAAACATTGGAAATTGGCGAAAAAAATATAAATTTTTATTTTCATATTGCATCAGGAAACATTTCACATGGCCGTATATTTGGCCATTGGCATGCTTCCTGCACTGGATGCAACCTTTATTTGGAGCTGTCATGGCTCCGTTTTGCTATTTGCAGAATGGTACTCAGTTGTCAACTGAGTACATTTCTGCAAATAACACTGCTCTTACTCGGACAGGTTCGGGTTTCCTGAATCGCAAATCTACCTCATTTGCATGCCTTTCACCTGCAATTGAGGTAATTTGCATATCCCAGCCCTGTCCGTGTAAGAGCCATTTTAGGAGCTCTCTTACACGCCCCTACAGGCTGTTCCTGGATCACTCGTCGGACATGATGGCTGCATGGAGTCTTACTCTACTCTTAAGACTCCGTGCAAGCCTTCATGAATCCGGCCCTTTAACATTTGGTTTTACTGCCTTTTTTGTAAATAACACCTTTAAACTCTCATGTTAGAATTGTAAATCCAAGCATTATAATGCGTGTTTATATTACCTCATGCATACTGTATTGTCTGTAAACATTTTTTATGGTGTATGTAATACTTTGTGGAGCTTTTCTCCCTGGGCCTCTGCTGAAAAAGGGTGAAAGCTCAGTCAAACATTCCTGGTCAACAAATGTAAAATAAAGAAGTTTGCCTTTGGTGTAAACAAGATTAAAATTGTACTTCTGCAATTTGATCATCAGGCATTGCAGTCTCGTAGGAGCTGTGTGCATAGGCTTTCTCAAAATAGTGACTAGAGGCTGGTGGTCAGTTTAGATCTGGATAGGTCAGCCATAAATATAATCATGGGACTTCAAACATGCAAACACAATTGCCAAGAGTTCTTTCTCAATCTGTGCATACTGCATCTCGGTCTGGGTTAGAGTTCTCGACACATAGGCTACTGGCCTACCCTCTTGAAGAATGACTGCACCAAGAACAAACTTAGAAGCATCACAGGAAAGAGTTACTGGTTTGTGAATACCATAGCATCTTAAAGTAGGGGTGTATATCAAAATCATGAAAGATGGAAATCAGGAATACAAATACGTCGACATGTGAAGAGCAAACTACCATAATAGTGAACCACATAGTGAGCAAAAACCAAAACATCGAACGAATTTCCCTAACCAACAGCGCCATGCAGGTATACCTAAACTAAGTACAAAAAAGTAACATAACACACTTTTTCAGGGGGGCAAGCCCCCACACCCACCTACTTATATATACCAACTCCGAGACTGCACTATAGTGGGAGAAAGGATATATTCCCTTATCCCCAGAATCGCACTGCTGGCCAAACAAATCTGTTCGATGTTTTGCCTTTCGCTCAATAGGTGGTTCGCTCTTCTGGTAGCTCGCTCTTTACATGTTTTCATATTTGTATTTATGGTTTCTGTCTTTTGTGATTTTGATATAGACCCTTAAAGTAGCTGGACTGGCAGTTTTCTGTTTCAGAAAATCAAATATTCTTTGGTGTTGTTCTGACCAGGAACAGGTTATATCTTTGCATGTCAGTTTTCTGAGCGCTGCTGAAAGCTGGCTCAAATCTGGAATGAAGTTGCATAAATAGTTGACCATGCCAAGAAAACACTGTAGGGTTTGGACATTGTCTGGAGTGGCATCAGAAAAATTGCTGTTTGCTTGGAAGGATCTGGTTATAAGCTTGAACTGGTAAACAAATTGCCTATATAACTAACTTCTTGTAGCCTAAATTTACTCTTTTGAGGATTCAGCTTAAAACTCACTTCACGGGTTCTTTCCAGAACTTTCTTGAGGTTTCTATCATGCTCGACTTCACCAATGCCTCCTACTAGAATATCATCTACTATAATAGCACATGGATAGCCAGAAAAAATTCCATCGCACATTGAAGGACTTCACTGGCAGAATTTATTCCAAATGGCATTCTTAGAAATCAGTACCTTCTGAATAGTATACTGAATGTGGCTAACAATGAAGATTTTTGATCAAGCAAAATTTGCCAGAATGAACGCTTTGCATCTAAAACAGAAAAAAAAACAGTGACATTTGGCATGAGGTCATTAACTTCCTTGACTATGCACATAGGATGATGAGGCCTTTTTAGTGCTCTGTTCAAATCTATTGGATCAATACATATTCTAATATTATTTGAGCTTTTCTTATGAGCTACTGCCATGGAAGATAAACATTCAGTTGGTTCTTCTACTGGACAAATTACTCCTAGCTGCACCATTTTGCCTAGCTCAGTTTTGACTCTGTTCTGCATAGCTACTGGAACTTCCTGTGCTGGTCTGATAACTGGGCTTACCTCTGCATCTAACTTCATGGAATACACAACTGGGAGTTTGTCTTCTTTGTCTGTAAAAATATCAGCATACTCAGAAAAATTGGTTTGGGCAAAATTTGAGTTGTTCTCATTCAAGCTTACATGGTGGACTTCCTTGTTAAATGGAAGCAGTCCCATTGTCAAACTGTCTCTCAGGCCTAATAATGACCGCACATGTCTTTTGATTATGTAAAATTGCAAATCATAGCTGTTCTTAACATAGTAAAATGAAAGCACTACTGAGGCTTCGGTTTTATTTATTTATTTATTTGTCATTTGTTAACTAGGTTAGTGAAACTGAGCCAGTGGCCCATTTTCAGTGGAGACCCGAGAAGAAAAGCTCCAAAGTTATATTACAAAACAAGACAGTTTGTACAAAATTCAAAAGTATTGATATACATTACTGGAAAAATCAAATTTTATACAGCCAAGAAAAAAAAATAAAATAAAATTATAAGTTAGACAAGTGTACTGTAGTAATTACAAGTAGTATAACAAATAAGTCAACACAATTTTTGATTACAGATTAGTGATAGCTTGGTATTTTTAAAACTCAGATATAAGTATTTATTTATTTATTTAACATTTGTTTATCAGGAAAGTCTGACTTGGAACAAAGCCAATTTTCAGCGGAAGCCCAGGGAGAAATGCTCGAGATGCATGTCTTTGTAATGTGGGAGAAAACCGGAGTACCCAGGGGAAACCACACAAATGCAGGGAAGACATGCAGACTCCACACAGAAGGTATATGTGGGAGAACAAGCTTCACAAGAGAACAGGACAAGAGTAGATTGGCCTCAGAGATGAAAAAGGAGAGTAGAGAGTCTTAATTTAAAAGGAAGATATTGAAAGATAGCTTTGGTAGCAATGCGATGGATAGCAGAGGAGGTGTAGAGGGGAAGAGGGGATTATGTGGGATTCTGACAATGGCAGTTGTTGGTATTTAGGAGGCACCTTTTGAGCCTGGCACATACTGCATTTATAAACAAGTGTGCCAATGCTTTTATTAGGTTTGTAGGTGTCTAGTAGGTGCTGGTCTGAGGTTTAGAGAGTACGGATGGGGGTATAGAGGGATATAAGTGAGGAGAGAGAGGGACAAGACCATGGTTTGGATAGTAGAGAGTGTGTTAGTTGCAGCTGGGAAAGAAGCATGAGTTGGGGGAAATCTAGCCAGTGGAGTTGTTTTAGAGCAAGGCAGTCATGTGATTTGTAGGGTAGATTACTGGCAAATCTTGTATAACTATAATAGGTATGCTGGAGTTTAGTTAAGAGGATGAACTGCAGATGTGTAAAGATCGGAGAGGCATAAAGTAGACAAGGAAGGAGGAAAGCCGGAGCTACAGTTTCAGTCTATATTATATGCTCGAAGAGACTTTTCTTCGAACATATAATAATCAGCACATAAAGAGTGAATGCTCTAAAGTGTGAACGGACACTTCCACAAACTTTTTCCTCGGGTAAAAAAATTCATGGGGCTATAAATAAAAAACACAAACTTCAAAACCTTGTCAATTAAAAATGCAAGTCACATGACAACAGTAATCAATATTTAAAGACACCATTACAAAAATCACATTTCTTTCTAAAATTATTACCTTACTTTCACTTAAAAATAATATTATAATATGTATACATTGTGGTATTACCAGCATATAATATATATATATATATATATATATATATATATATATATATATATATATATGCAATTTATGCTAGTGTGGTGTCTTTAAATATTGATTACTGTTGTCATGTGACTTGCATTTTTAATTGACAAGGTTATTTAAATGCTTTTGATTTTTGTATGAATGTATTCTGATGGTCTCACTTGATATGAGATGAAAGTGCTAAATACTGTGTGTATTTATTAAATATTCAATTCGCAGCTGGTGGTGTACTGTTTTGGAACCAACTACTTTTTATTATTTTTACAAGTTTAACAGTGTTGTGAATTCTATAGTTTACAAACTTCAAAATCCTAAATCAAGTGGGGGGCTGTGCCCCCCCCCAACTAAATACACCATTTCTGAGATCGCTCTATGTTGGGGAAAAGGGCAATTCCCAATAACGGCAAACTTCTATTTTTTCCAGAGGAAAAAATTTGCGGAAGTGGCCGTTCGCACTTTAGAGCATTCTCTCTTTATGTGTCGATTATTATATGGTTGAAGAAAAAGTCTCTTCAAGCATATAATATTTATGTCTGTAAAGTAAGCCGAGTTTCTGATTTGTCTTTTCATACAGTGTTGTTTATGGATATCACATTTCAGTTGGTCATCGATGATAATGCAGAGGAGCTTTGTATGTGGATCTGACTGAATGGTGGTGTTATCTAGAAAGAAAATGTTGAAGGTTATTTTGTGATGAGAAAGTGATTTTGGAAGAAAGAACAGAAGTTTTGTTTTCTTGGGGTTAAGTGTTAGTTGGTTTTCAGTTAGCAAATTTACTGTGGACTGGAAGCTGTTTTGAGTGATAGAGAGGAGGTTAGAAATGTTGTCCGAACAGGTGATGAGAGTAGAATCATCTGCATATTGTACCAGGGTGGATGTTGTACAGGTAGTATGTAATTGAGTGGTAAAAATATTAAAGAGTAGGGGGCCAATAATAGAGCCTTGAGGGACCCCTGTATCAATGGGTAAGTAAGGGGAGTAAGAGGACTGCCATCTTACTGATTGTTGTCTTTAGTGAGATAGCTAGAGAAACATTTAATAATAGAGGAGGATAGATTGAGATTAGATGGTGTGTGAAGAAGTTTGGAATGAGAGAGTGTTGAAAGCTTTTGAGAGGTCAAGAAAGAGGCAAGAAATGTGTATATTCTTGTCTCTGGCTTCTGTGACAGTCTCAGTAAGGACAGACGGGCAGTAGATGTACTATGGTGGGTCTGAAACCATGCTGAATAAGGGTTAGAGGGTTTTTGTCTATTAGGTGGTTTAGCAGTTGTTTATGTATGCATTTTTTAAGGAGTTTAGATAGTGGAGAGAAGATTGCAATGGGCCTATAGTTGGATGGTTCATTGCTATTACCTCCTTTGAATTTCTTCACCACCCAGGGTTGCCAGATGTCCCTATTTGGGCGGGACTGTCCCGAGATCAGTAGCCTGCTCCTGAGTCCTGCACTGCTGGTTTAAATCCCAGGCAGCCTCCCCTTTGTTTTTTGTTTTTTTTTATTGGCCCGTATACCAGCATATGGGCCAATCAAAAATCGCTAAACACAGATTAAACAGAAGTAGTTGTTTAGATTTTGATTGGCCCGTATACTGGTATACAGGCCAATCAAAAAATCGCAAAACAGAGCTACTTCTGTTTAATGTGGAACTGTGATGTTCCACATTAAACATATGTATACTGGTATACGGGCCAATCAAAACAAAACAGAGCTACTTTGTTTAATGCGAACTGCAATGTTAAACAGAAGTAATTTATTTTTGATTGGCCCGGGCCAATCAAAAAAAAAAAAAATAAAATAAACACAGAGCTACTTTTGTTTAATGCGGAACTCTGATGTTCCGTATTAAAGACCTTTTTTTTAATCTTCACTTTGTCCCTACCTGGCCAGTCAGAAATCTGGCAACCCTGTCACCACCATAAGCAACAAGTCAAATCAAGTTGTTCTGCAGCTTTTACTCTAGCAAATTTTTCTTGTGACATAAAATTGCACTTTGAACTAGTATCAGCTTTGAGCTCTATTGGTCTCCCATTAATCCAAACAGTATAAAGGATTTCTTCTTTGCCCCTTAAACCTACTGCATTGACTGTTTCACCAAGCACAGACACGCAATCAACATACAAAGCAGGGTTGCAGCTTTCTAATTAATCAACTTGCCTCTTTGAATGCTCTCTTTCAATAAAAGTTTGTGCCTTATTTGATTTATAAAACCTTTGGAAAGGATTCCACTTTTTACAAGAATCGCACTCATAGCCGGCCTTAGGCATAGGCCAACTAGGCGGCCGCCTAGGGCGCTGCTGTAGCAGGGGTGTTTTTTCAGTGTTTATTTGATTTAAGTAGACCATAATGGGGGCACCAGGTGGTGTGGTGGGGGGGCTCCATGGAGCCCTTTTGCCTAGAGCACCAGTCGACCTAAGGCCGCTCCTGATCGCACTGCTAACTAAAAGCTAAGTACTTTTTTTGTTTGGGCTCATGGTTACCAACACAATTATGACAGTTGACTAGGAGGCTAGCTACAGGTTTTGCTGAGTCATCCCTGTGTTTCCTGTGTGCACTCTAGGCCTTACTGAGGCTGCAATGTGTTTTGCTGTGGCGGCCACACCCTTAGGCCTGTATCTTTTAACCTCATGCTGCATACTATCTACATTAGCTTTTGGAAGGCATGCAAAGCATGCTTTTCTCATTTGTAAACCTATTTGTGTGTTTTTCTGTAAGTCTGTATATCTGACAAATCTCAATGGCCTTGTTTAACATTAAACCACTGCCTCAAAGCAAAATCTTTCTCACTGTATCATTATTAATACCACACACAAGCCTATCTTTTATCAACTCATCTCTCAGATCATCAGATTTGCACGTTTTAGCCTTATTTCTCAAGTCAGTTATATCTGCTGCAAAAGTTTCACCAGGCTTTTGATCTCTTGTATAAAGTAAGTGTATTTCCATTGTAACATCCATTTGAGGGTTACACATTTATTTATTTATTTTATTCTACATTTATTCACCGGGATAGTCCAACTGGATACATGTCCATTTTCAGAGGAGGCCCAGGGACAAAAGCTCCAAGATAATAATACACATTGAACATTTAGTAAATGCTAGTTTCAAGCAGATTACAGTCATAAGCAACACCAGCATTTAGCACATATAGTACTAACTTATTATAAAATACTTTACAAAACATAACATTATTTTCAAAGTTAAACATACATAACATTACATTCAGGTTTAAGACACACTGAGCAGCAGTTATACAATTGACCCTTCCTGAAATGGAGTGGTATTAAAAGTTAGAAGTAGTTGAAGGTAAGGCACCTAAGAAATAGAGAGGTCACTAGTCAAAGTTAGTGCAAGGACATAACCAATGAGTTTTGAAATATTTCTTGAGTTTGTTTTTGAATTGAGTTAGTGAGGGTTCTAGGGTCAAGTCAGCTGGGAGTCTGTTCCATATTTTTCCAACAGAGTTGGCAAACAGAGAGTCCCCAGCTGAGTAGTTGGATTTGTATGTTTGAACTAGGAGTCTAGTGGCTGATCGCAGTGTCTGGGTGCAGGTGTAGGGGCTAATAATATTTTTTAGTGCAGGTGTATTTTCTGGTTGGTAAAGGACTTTATGTGCCACTATTAGCTGGTTGAACTGCAGTAGGCTTGGCAGTTCAAGCCATCCTAGGTGATTTAGGTTGTGACAGTGGTGTGTCCGGTAGGCTGTGCCAGTAGCAAATCTGGCAATGTGGTTATAAAGGATGATATTTTATTAACATCTGTTTTGTTTAAGTTGGAGAATAGAGGTGAGGCGTAGAGAAGAGTTGATAGCAGATGGGAACGGGCAATTGTAGTGAGGTAAGGAAAGGTATGAGTCTGTAAAGAGAGCCAAGTTTTTTATTAATGGTTTTGATAGTTTGATTGATATGTGCATCAAACTTCAGGTTGTTATCAACTATGACAACCAGTAGTTTAGTTTGGGCTTCTGGGGAGATGATAGTGCCATTGTTAGCAGTTATGTTGAAGGATGGCAGGGGGTCCTGCATGTCAGGGAGAAGAGGAACAACTTAATTTGTTGGGGTTCAGGATTAGATGTTGATTGGAGAGCCAGTTTTCCACTGTATTGAAGGTATTTTGGTTTAGTGTGAATAAAGCAGCTGGTGAGGTGTTATAACAAATCAAGGTGGAGTCATCCGCATATTGAATGCAGGTATCATCTGGGATGACTGAATGAAGGTCATTGATAAAGATGTAGAAAATAAGGTGTCCTAGTATTGAGCCCTGGAGGACTCCTAATGTGAAGGGTAGGTGAAATGATAGCTTGTTCTGTCTTAGGACTGCCTGTTGCCTGTCCTGCAGGTAGGATTGAAACCATTGGAGTGCATGGTTGTTTCAGGAGAAGGCCTATTGATGTTCTAAGCACTCTGGGTCTTCCTGCATTTCACCTGGTACCACAATATGGTGGTCTTTTCACTTCCCTGCAAACTCAGCAGGTACATGTATAAATGAACTGTCTCTTTCAATGGCCTCTGATCCAAAGCAGAATAAATGCCTTTGTATGTGTGTCTTTATCAGGAAAAAGCAGCCTGTATGAAAATATCATACTCTTGCTCAAACACTCTTCAATTGTCTGCAATATTGTTATCAAACACAAGTGGTGCAGGTCTGTGAAATCCTACTGCCATGCCCACAAATTATAGTTTAAACCCAATGCAATCTTGGCCCTTGTAGTCATGTATGAACATGCACACACACCAGGTATTTGTAATAATATTCAAATGCAAATAAACTCTTGGGCAGACTGTACTTTGTGAAATATTCTTTGAAATGACTGTACTTTGCAAAATAACTACACTGTAATACTGCACACACTTGTCAACACTTTGCACACTTTGGATATTTTGCATAACTTTAGTTAATGCAAAAAGTAGTATGTAGGGAAAAATAAGGTTATTTCCCCTTTTTATACATTTTATGTGATTCAGATATCATTTCAAATGTTTTCATAATTATTTTGAATATTTTTATCAATATGTTACAGTTTCGAACATTTTCATTAATTAGAAATTTGTTTTGAGCTTTCTGAGTGCTTCATTTTATATTAATTGTGAAAAAAATCATTTAAGCAAGTTTTAATACTTGGAATTCATTTCTGACCTGTTTGTGAGTCATTTGAGGAGTAGGGATGATCCACTCCTGTATTTTCCTCTATTTCTAACTGTGTGACCCATGGTTTTGACTCTGGATCCCATTCTGACACCATGTCACTCATCTTGTGTATCTGAATAAGACAATGAGGCTTGGATATTTGTTTAAGTAGTTTATTACATACAAACAAATCAGGATGGATGGCAGAAACATTAAAATTAAACGATCTAGCTAACTTACGACTCCTATATACATACATACATGGTCTCACTCTGGTTGCTCACTCAAAATGGCACACTCGCACGTGCTCAGTACTTATGTGCACGTACCCACTGACTGGAATGGTTCTTAAAGGTACATCAAACACTCTGATCTACAATAAGGACCAGTTGCCATGAGTTAGGCTGGTGTTACAAGGCTGAGTGAAGAATTTTGTGATACATCATACTTGTTTGTAAATAATATGTTTACTTTTATTATTTAGTTGCTGATTTTAGTTCCTGAGGTGTTTATATTGAGTGAACTGCTGGTAAGAATCCATACAAAGATTGATTGACTTACTGTCCTTTTATTGAAGCTTGTCACTGTATTGATAAGCTGGGTGAATCTATATAGATTTCACTATACTCTATATTCATACTCTATACACTATATTCACACTGAAGAGTATATATTCTTGGAAAACGCAGGCTCTTGTATATGGAGCAATTTTTCTTGTTTCCCTGTTAAACTTATCCAGCTCCTTTTTATGGCCAGTCAGCTACCCCAAAGTTATAAGTTAAAACAGGATGTGCAAGTAGATTTATGGCTTGAAGTTTATTCCTGGATGACAAAGCAGTTTTTGGTATTAATTTTAGTCTACTAAGACATTCCTTACTGAGTCTTGTTCTTATTTTTTCATTCTGTATCACTGCCCCTTTATCTAGTCTCAGATATTTGTGCAAGCTTTCTTGTTCCAAATCTTTTATATCACATTCCTCCCCAAGTTTAATATTTTCTCAAGTCTTCAGTTTTCCTCTTTCAAATATTGCTTTTGCACATTTGTCAAGACCAAATTACATTTATATGTCATCTGAAAAGTCTTTAACAACTTGTAGCTGGTCTTTCAGGTGTTTATCTGATGAGCTATATAGAGTTTAAGGTCATACACAAAAAGTAGATGAGATATCCTTTCACTTTATGATTTTCTTGGAGTCAGACTGAATCTGTGACCTTAGTACTGTTGAGTAAGCAACTTAATGGATTGAGAGCAAGAAAAACAGTAATGGTGACGACAAATCACCCCAAAATATTCCACCTTGGATTTTTAAACCCTGGAGAGCAAGTTTTTCTTTTTTGCTGTTCACCTGCAAAGTAGTTTACCATTTCTTCATTGCAACTGCAATACAATTTACCAGTGTGCGATGGGTCTTGTACATCTGTAAGCATTCTGCAATCTGGGAGTAAGGAATGCTAGCAAATGCTTTTTTATAATCTATCCCTGCCATAGTGAGATTCCACTTCTTTTTGCAGGTCTCCATTATGGCTTTGTTTAACAAAAGGTAATCATCTCTTCCATATGAATCTCTTTTATTCCCTATGGCTATGATTGAAGTCTTATTTAAATGACTGTATACTCTGCATCAGTTCCCATATGTAACTTACATACTTTGCTGGTAAAAATGTTATTGGTTGATAGGTTTTAGAGTGATCTACAGGTTCACTTTTAAGTATGAGTATGGTTTTCCCCATTGTTAGCCAGTCCAGTATCATTCAGTCTGTACATATAAGTAGTTTTCACTCAAGGCTAAATCACAGTGCAAAGATGACAATACCTTTAACCAGAAGTTAGGTATAGCATCTTAGGAGCCTTCCTTAACTTTATCTCTTTTAAAGTAGGAGTTATTTCATTCTAGTCCATGTATTTTATATCTCTTAATTGTTAATTTACTTCTTTTATCTACTCAGCCTCCTTATTGTGCTCATCTGGGTCCTCATAGATATTATAGATATTTCTCCAGAATGCATTGATTTCCTCTGTTTTTGGTGGTAAGTCAACTATTCCTGTTTTCTTTCCTAGCTCCCCTGTATAATTTCTTTGGGTAATCTTTAAATTGTTTGTTTTGTCTCCTTTATTTATATTTTTTCAGTGTATGTTCTAAGTTTTTCAGACTGCAAAGAGATTTTTAATTTTTTGATTGTGATAGTATAACCTGAATTCCGATCTGTCTTGATACTGTGTT
Organism: Protopterus annectens; assembly: GCF_019279795.1. NCBI lineage: Eukaryota > Metazoa > Chordata > Ceratodontiformes > Protopteridae > Protopterus > Protopterus annectens. The sequence continues at coordinate 1,174,629,781 of NC_056744.1, read as the reverse complement.
TTTGTTTTGGCTCATTCACTTTTCTAATATTTTTAGATGGATTTCCTTTTCTGTATTCTTCCAGTAATGGTACTTCTTTTCTTCCCTGTTTTACATCTATTTCTAGTCAATGCTTCCATGGTGGTGATCCATTTGCACCTTTGCTTTTCTTTATTAAGGTATGCTTTATTTGTTAATACATTGTCTGGTGTTAGTTTTACTGCACAATAATGTATTCTGTTAATTTTCTAATATTGTGTGGATCTCTATTTACAGTTCCAGTTACTATTTTAATTTAGCTTATTACTTTTGACAAGATGTTAATTTTGCCTCAGTTTATTTCTACGTCAGACTTTATTAATAACCTCCCACACTCAGCCTGTTTAGTGCAATAACTCAGAGCAAGTTTTACACTTTTTTTTGCAGTGGATGTTGTCCCAGATTCCTCTGGGAGTTTTCATGTCTCTCCTGATTCTACAGGTCTTATTAATGCTAAATATTCAAAAATATAACATTTTTAGCCTTGGTGAACATATAAATATACAGCATGATGATAAACCAAGTAATTCAGGAACATAATGGCACATTCATAAAGCCCCATTTATTTATGCAACCATCTGACATCAGACCTCTGAAACATTAGTTGCCTTGTTTGGATTCTGTTCTCTTCTTGTTCAAGCATGTTAATGTAATTCACTATTAGTAGATAATAACTGCTTTTTCCTACAGCAAAGCTTATAGCTCCCCTGCATACTTATATTACATGGAATGACTATCAAAATGTACAATTTCCAAAAGCTAAGCTGATTAATAGTAATTTGCATAATGCTTTAGTTTTTTTCTAATATTGATGAAGATAGAATGAATCAGGATATAATGGAAAACAGGAAGGAGATTTAATGCATATAAAGGTTGCTATATAATTTGTTACCTAGCCAGATTTTCACATGCCATTTCCCACTGATATATGGGTTAGCACATTGAAAAATATAGGCAAGGTTCATAAATAAGTTAGTATGTCAATTAAATACAAAATAATATAGATAATTAATTTCTTTGCAGAATACCTTGTTGCTTGATGCAAAATGTTGGCATTGACATCATGAGGTTTGCATATTTAATGTATTATTGTTCATCACTTCAAATTATCAAATACTAGCAAGAGAGCATACCAGTTGGCAACAACCGTAACCTAGCCATGCCTTACTTTTTCCTCATCAATATATCGATTGTTGTTTGGGATATTTTTGCAGTGACCTTAATGATAATGGACATCAGCTGGGTATAACAGCCCTGTGTTTCCAATGCTTAGTCAAACACTCTGTTTGTGCTTTGCTGATGAGGTCATAACAAGGCCAAAATATGCATATCCACGGCTAGTGGGGTTTGGCTTTATTGGCCTGAAATTGTCCATTAAAATGACAAAACAAGTCATGGGCATTCAGAATTGCCAATGAGCTGAAACATCTGATGTTCATAAGGATCATTTGCATATATTCCATGTGCCTCTGATACAAGAGGTTTGAGAGGTCTCACAGTGGAAGTTCTAGCTTTGCTGGAGTTTCCATTTTATTTTTACGGATTGGTTTTTCAGTGACCTTCTCACTCATTGTTCTCATCAATATATATGTTAAATATGCTACATTCTTTTCTGCATGACACTAGATATAAAATAGCTTTAGCTTTAATTGTGACTAAATTATGATATATTTGTTACTGTTATATTTTCTAGCAGTGGGACATATTTTAAAGAATGACATTGAGCGCTGTTACATTTTCTTAAGTAATGTGTAATTTTTCTTGTTTTTTCCCCTGTATTTTCATTTTCTTGCTTTTTTCTAGGTCTTTTACTTTTATGTTTTATATCTTTACACTTTTATAACTGATGAGTGATGAGGTGATTTTGATATTGGATATATCTGCCAGAAATTATAAAATAAAAGATAAAAAATCTCTGCCCGTACTGCTTCCTTAACATTCTTGAAAATCAATTCCTTGTTGTAGATCCCCTTCAGCAATCAGATCTACCAATGACTGTAAACTCATTTCAAAGTTTGAGTTACTTGATATCAATTTGATACCCTAAAGGCTTGATTTTTAATTACATTCTTTCTTGCATGCAAATAATATGTACTTTTAACTTGTTTGTATTTGTTAGCAAAAGTAGATTTGTATATATACTATAGGATAAAATATTACCTCCCGGATTTACGAATCCTCCGTGTAAGACTTAATAAGTCTTACTCAGAGGCTGCAGTTGAACGGTATGACATCAGCATGCCATGAATATGCATGAGGGCATGCTGACCGAATCGTAAGTCCTACACGGACCGTGTAAGAAAGCAGGGGGCATGTCCGACTGCCGAGCAGTCCAAATGTCCACGCCCCTGCAAGTGTTAAAAAAAATAGGAAATAAACAAGAGCGAGTCCACTCAAATGTCCCTGCACCCAACACCTCACAGCCTGATAATGTAAACCCCCATCATACATCTAAAACGCATAACCATAAAATATTTTTAAATACCCAAAATAGCTGCCCGTATTTGCACGTGTGTGCGCGGGTGTGCCCATTGCTTAGCTACAGTTAGCAATTCTCACATGGAAGAGCATAAGAAAGAATGTTTATGCAAATTACACCAAATAGCAATGGCATAATGGTAGAGCGTCCGCACAATGAAGAGGCATTCACGGTTCGAGCCGCACCACTCCCTTCCGTATTTATTTTTCAAACCAGTATATGCAAAAATACCCAACATAATATATGTTTAAACACAACTAAAAAGCAGTGAAATGGCCATTGTATCTGTGAATAACATAAATATTTTAAAGAATCCCCATAGAAAACTGCCCGCAGTTAAGCAGCGCTCCACCCAGCGCAATGTAATTGCCCCTAGCTAACTCACGCTTTACTCAGCGCAATGTAGCTGCCCATAGCTAAATCGCACTTTACCCAGCGCAAAATAGTTGCCCAAAGCTAAATCACGCTTTACCCAGCGCAAAATAATTGCCCAAAGCTAAACAGCGATTTACCCAGAGCAATCGGTTTGGGCAGAGGTGCGCACAGCGCCAACCAGCGTCCCATTGGGCAACGTGGAGCAATGTAGAGCAAAGTTGCTTACACACAGCCACGCCCCCTAACTTGTCCGGACAGTAGCAAAATAAAATGCAATGATAAGGTTTGAACCCAGAACACTGTGCACCATAATCAAAGTACTGAACCACTAAGCCACACCAGCTTTGGAAAAACATCCACTGTTAACATATATATAGTAATAAATGTTTGCTTAACCATTGGTAAGCATGTCTGCAGTCAGCCGAGAATATTCAAAAGTGGTCAATCCCAGAAAAGTGCGGGAAATGCGGCATATTTAAGCTGCATAGGTGGGAATACGCACCATAACTGATTGTAGCTCCCATCTGCAGTTAGAATGTCTGGAGCTGGAGAGGGAACACGCTTCCGAGCGCAACACTGGGGCATCGAGGATTCAAGATATATGGTTTGGCTCCTAGTCCATTGGCATGAGACCTGACTCCTGCAGGGCCAGTTCCAAGGAACAGAGTATAAGGTGGAGGCTTGGAACCGGTTGGCTCATGAACTCACCAGTGCCACAGGTGTCCCTCGGACTGGTGAGCAGGTCCGTCACCACCATGCAGACCTGAAGAGGTGGAAGCAGGACCTTCTGAACCAGTGGATCCAGGAGGCCCATCAAATGCAGGATGCCCCACTACTAAGTAGGTAGCCATGGAATGCAGTAAGTAGGATAAGCTAAAATAGTCTAAATAATGGATAGGTATGTCTCAATATCCCTTTATTTACTCCACAGCTGCAGTTGCTCGCACTATGAATCAGCAAGCCTATGCAGATAGGCTGCTAAAGCTGCGCCACCAGGCAGGTTAGTAAATATTCTGCATGTATTGTTACGGGATATATGTGAATGAGCATGAGAAAAGTGTTTAAGCCCAATAATACAGCAATAAAATGTCCTGATTAAATCCGCTGCATGTACTGTTATATAACAACCGTCAGTGAGCCAGAAATTGAGTGTACTAACCCACCAATCAAGCTAAAATAATCCTGGAATACTATCCCTGCATGTATTCTCATAACATATAAGTGAGTAGGCCTGAAAAAGAGTGTTGTAACCCATCAAGAAAGGTATAATATGTCCTGAATATGTGTTCCGTATGCACTGTAATAACAAGTAAAGGAGAGAGCCTGTATAAAAGAGTGTTCAATGTAATTAATAAAGGTATAAAACCTGGAGTGTGTCTGTGTCACTTACATTGAAATGCTGTTGGACCCTTGCAATAATAAATAGTACTGTTGTATTAGGTGCTGTCAACCCACAGTTGTGCAGTCCCATAGGAAGTGGATGAAGGAAGTGGCAGTAGCTGTGAAGTATAAAACATTCATTCCATGAATAAATTATCTGCATGTACTGTTACATATCATAAGTCAGATAGGCAGGAATAGAGTGTAGTAACCCATGAATAAAGCCAAAACATGTTTGGAATACTATCTCTGCATGCACTGTCATAGATTAAATGTGAGTGAGCCTGTAAAACAGTTCTGTAACCTATCAATAAAGGTATAACATTTCCTGACTAGGTCTACTGTATGTAGTGTAATGTCAAATACAGGAGAGAGCCTGTAGAAAAGTGTTATAATGTAAATAACGAACAAACCAATGTAGACCACCACAATCCTTCGATAAAACACTAATTTAATATGACAAGGCAAAATTCAACAAGCAGTTTTTAACACAGATAAGCGCTTTCGGGCTCTGCCCTTCTTCAGATAAAATAAAAACAATCTTAGTCACATTTAAATACCTAATTCAAAACAGTTTCCAACCAATCAAAATTTATACTGCACCCTCCTGTCTTTGAGGGTGGGTTTCATAGGAACAAATTCATTAAGTCCTGGTGTCCTATGGGCTAAAAGCTCAATTATCCACTTTGCTTCTTCTCTCTGAGTGGCATCTACTAAGCTACCCTTTCTTATACTGGGAAATACATTTGCAATAGCTCTAAATCTAAATTGATGGTCATTATTTGCTTATAGTCACTCTATGGCAGGGCCCTTGTTCTACTGAGCAGCAAAATAAAAAAACCTCTGTCAGTCTCGAACCCCAGACCATTGACACAATAGACTGCATAAATTACCACTAAGCCATAGCAGATATACAAATGACTTGGTTCTTAAATAAATATATCATGCATTACAATGAGGGAATGTAAATGGAAATTATGAATGGTTTAACACAAACCCTTTCCTGTGGGTCTTTACCAGCAGTGGTTGTGGAATTACATGACATGACTGTGAAAGGAGAACCAGCCATCCTAGCAGGGAATAATGTTATAGTAGCAGCTTACAAACATCACACAGTAGCAGACCAGGATAAACACTGGCCCCAGGAATACAGTGCAATAACCACATTTGTATGGCGGTTAATTGTGTAAGTGAGAAAAAAGTACATACTCCCATGTATCCTGTGTTAGCATTTGGAGGGGTGCGTACATGTCTACACTGAGATGTGTGTACTGGAGGCAATGACATGCAGGTATGAGTACAACATGCACATTACTGGTTACAACCCTAGCATTAGATAAGAGACATATACCAACCTTCAGACAGACACAACGGTGTCCAGAGCATACAAGAATGGGCCCCACCTTTGAAATATGAAAGGGCTACACCTACCTAACCTACCATTTTATAGCAGTGGGCTGCAATCACAGTGAGTAATGCAATCACCAAACAGCAGGCTGCATGCAATTACTGAATGGTGGGCAGCAATTGGTGCAGGGGCTGTCACATGCACAAGTGCAGATACCTAGAAAATCAGGCTGTACCTGCAGTCCACACATGCAATTATATCATTGCAGGTGTCGTGAGACAGAGAGTGAGAGAGAGAGAGAGAGACATGCACATAGAGTGAGACAGAGACAGAAGAGAGGCAGAAACAGAGACCAAAGGTGAAATAGAGGGCAAAAACCCAAATCAAACCAGCAAAAAAAAAAAAAAAGATACAAAACCGTAATACACGGAGCAGGTAAATACAAAGGTAAGGTATGTAACTCAAATGTATGTGTTGGCATGTTGTAGATGTTCCAGAGGAGTACTCAACACACTGCAAATCATCCATGTGTGGCAGCAGTATGTATCTATCTGTATCTGCACATGTGCATAGGGCAAGGGACATACTGCAACTGTTAGTGAAGGGTGGATAGCTATCTGTCAGTGAATGTTGATATGTGCATATATCCATGTAGATTGTAGTGTGTGGCCTAGAAGACAGCATGCAGTGTGCTGGAGTGGCCATAGGTCAACTGGTGCCCTAGGCAAAAGGGCCCACCGGTACCTCCTACCACACATCCTAGTGGCCCCATCCTTGTGTCCACATAAATAGTGGAAAAGCACCCCTGCTAGAGACGCGCCCTAGGTGGCCACCCAGTAGGCCTATGCCTAAGGCCAGCTATGGTAGTGGTGATAAATGTCATGTGGTAGTTAAATGTTGTGGGACAGATTTGTCAGATCTGATGTGTTACAGACAGTGAGGCCTACTAATGCTACAAGGGCTGAGGACACCCACATGCATTCTGCACAACACTGTGCAATGTAATCACATACCTGTACATCCCACAACTGTCGCATAAGTGAGATCCCCACCATGAAAGGTGGACTGTACATGTGCCTATGTGTACATCCATGTGTACAGCAATGGATGTGTACATGTATGTGTATAGATATGCATATATATAATATATAGATATATGTCTATATCTATATATATATATATATATATATATATATATATATATATATATATATATATATATACATATAGAATGAGAGAGAGAGAGACACACAGAGACATGGGGTCATATGTACCGCAACAGGTGTGTGGTGAACAAAGCATCGACTGTAGACAAGTTTTGATACTGCTGTGCCATTCCACCTTCCCAAAACAGTGTACCCATTAACTAACACATAGGCAGAGATCTACCGAACAGTGAAGGTGTGATAAGGGAACATGGGACACAGGTGGACAGTAGCCTCCACTGTGATGAAGACAGTGCCACACCACACCTGTAATCTGTCTGTGTGGTATGTGCCATGACAACAAGTGTGTCATCTATGGAAGTATAGGGTAGGGTTCCCCTCTACTCATCACAATGCCCTGTGGGTATGTACATCACATGACAACTACACCAGGAGAACAGGCCACAGACAGACCTCCCAAGGGGTAATACTGTCTGCAAACAGATGCCCTATGCAGACTGACTCACAAAACCACAACTACACTGTATTGCATACTGACCACACAGAGGTGACCTCTGCCGGACATACAGAGGTATGTCACACCCATAGCTGGGTGACAACCACCATGGCAACATATCACAACCCCTCGGGGTTACACGCTCTAGGGCCCTAAACCTTGTCAGCTCACTAAACAGCACATGATGGAGGGATAGGTTCCCATCTCAGACATATGCCATACACCATAATAGACCACATAGCAATAGCAAACAAGGTACATAGCAATAGCAAACAAGGCACATCCTTAGCAGTTGTTATAAATACCCCTGATGATTGTGTGGGAGATTGTTAAAACACCCCAGGAAACACCTCTGTGGTTCAGGTTGGCAGGGGCAAGTGAAATCAAAGTACAAGTGTGTCAAAGGCCAGGGTAACATATGGCTATGCCGTAGGCCCTAGTGCCAATAGCATATTACATACCTATGACACTATGCACTCACACATGTACATAATGCAATAGCTGCTATGTGAGGTTGAATGAGTGTAACGCTGAATGTGTGCAATGTCTGTAAATGTGTGATAGCTTAGTGTGATGTTGTATCTGACATGGTAGTGCCTAACCTGGCTGTGAGGACAGCAACTGATGTGTAATGTACTGTTAGGCAGACATAGTAGTACGGCATGTGATGTGACGTAGTTCTCCATTGATGAATGTGGTGTCTCATTGTATGCTAAAGCAATACATGTATGCTTAGTGAGTGGTACTGCAGGTGAATCCATCACCAATATGAACTGTAGTACTACCTGAAGCTGTAGGGCTAAACAACACAGTATGGTGTGTGTTCACATTGCCTGGAAACACTGTCATGTGTGTTTCCTGTAGTCTGCACAGAGGACAGACTGCAGGCATAAGGGTGTGTAAGTAGTGGTACACAGCACCATATGGTACTTCAGGTAATGCTCATCTGTGTTGGCATACATTGGTGCGTTGTATGTTTGCCTGATGTGTGTGTGATCATGCCTATACAATGGCTGCAATCATATGTGTGTTACAGGGTTGATGTGTGTATCCAGCAACATCTATAGTCTGTTACAGAAGTATGCCACCTATAGTAACAACTGTACACATCTGTTATGCAGGGCTATGGCATCATTGACTAGGGTGTTTGATTGGTACTAATGTACCTGTACTTTACATCCATTGCAATGGATGACATCTCTGTTTGTGCATTGGTGTGATATACACCCCTTGTCATGAGGTTGTGCATTGTGTCACAAACAGTGTGTCGGGTACTGTTGTATAGTGGTGTGATATATAGAGTCAGCCAGGCAGTGTTAGTTAGTTGTGTCCTGAGAACCAATAGGTGTTATTGAACGTGTGTAACCACTGACAGACAATAGGATGCTATATATGACAGTAAAGTGATATCTGTGGTTGAAGGTGTAATGTGTGCCACAGGACACTCACACACATATTGTTCATATCTTTTTCAGCCTGATGGCCCACCAACGTAACCCAGCGTGCACTGCAGAAGAGGAAGAGGTGATACTCAACAGCTTTTGCAGCAGTACACTATGCTGTTCTCCAGAACCAGCCAGCACCAGCAGGAGTGGACTGCACTGTGGCAGGAACATGTTAGTCAGGTAAATGACATAGGCATGCATAACCGAACATATGAGCAGGTACGTCATCACTGCAGTGATTTAATTAGACAAGTCCGGCAGCGTGCGTCTGATATCCAAAGACAGCAGCTTGCCACAGGTGGTGGGGTGGCCATACACCCCCCCTCACCAGAGCGGAGGAGCTGCTCCTAAGCATGGTGGCTCCTGGACAACAGCTATGGCAACCTCTAACATGTGTGGTAATGGAGGCCGGAGCCACCCAGCACATCCACCTGGAGCAGGCAGGTAATATGCCCTATCTGTAGACTACAGTTGACTGTATTGTGAGATTATGTGTACGTGAGATGTGTACTGTGTCTTTAGCAGTTCCGCTGCCTACTGTTGTGCAATATGGATAGTTTGTACAATATCCCTACATCTGTGACTGTTGACTGTTGTTGTTCTGCAGTTTAGCGTACCCACTGTAGCAATGCCACAGTTGTGGCCACTGATGAACCCTCTCAAATTCTCATAGGTCCCTCTGGTGTGACGGCAGGGCAGCCGATCCATGCTGGTGAGTGTGTTATACCTGCAATGTTGGTAATGAAATATGCATATCATAGGTGAGGTGTAGGCCATGTACACGGAACACACCTACTCATAATGCATGCCGTGCATGTTTGCTGTGAGATGTTGCACAGCTCAGTCATGTCAGTAGCTTCCTCAATGACATGCAATACACAGAGCATGACACACAGTTGTGGCAACCCTGTACTGCACATTGGATAGGCATAATTGCAACACCTGTACACAACATAAGACATTTATCACATGCAGTACCCGAAGTCATGCTACATATGGCATAACCACACCCCCCCCCCCGCTGTAAGGTCACACGTCAGTATCCCACATGTCATCCACACACATGATGTACCTCAGGGGTAGAGGCCTATCATGGGGCTATGCGACACTCTCCAACACATAACACAGTCATGTTAGGCAATGCTCCCTACTGGGCACCTCATACACCCATGTACAAAGTGGCTGTGTAATAGTGAACGTATCCACGGCACTGTAGTTCAGGTACAGCATGCTAGGCGGTGGTCTGTCACACAGTAGTAGCCGTGAGTGACCACAAGATGCATGATGATGATGATGATGGCACATGGTACTACACCCCATCCAGTTACAGTGACCACAGCACTACACATAGCAGTCTCTGCTGTGCACCTCATTGTTCTGTGTGTGCAAACATGTGCACCTATACACACCATGCATAGCATGTTGTGTGTGTGCGTACATATGCTAATATACACATTTTGCACAACAGCTGCCATCTGTACAAAGAGACACATATATGTCCTGGAATGCTATTGGGTGTGTAGGTCACATGACACACATTGTGTATGTGTGGTGTTTGATGTTGCAGTCATGTAGCATGCCATGTCATGGCTGGCAACAACATATCTGCAATATGTCCTACACGCACCATAACCACTGTGCAATGTCCATGTTGTGCAGTGGGATTCTTTCATGTCTACATGCACCACTCATCCCATGTCTGTACATTGCATGCATTTCCTACACCTGTGCCCACTATTATGTGATATGGACACAGACACTGTCATCACACATGTCAGTCTATGTGTCACACAGATGACACATGCAGACATGGTATGTATACCACTGAGTGATGGTGCACATGACATTGCAGAGCAGATAATACTTGCACAGCAATGTTGTGTCCATGTACACATTGTGATCCAGGGTGTAGCAATCACTGCACAGCTACACACATGCATCAAAGCCATGTATAATGTCAGTAGATAGGGCTGTCTACAGTTGCACTGCATGGTGTTGAGCAACACATGGTCTGCCTGCTGACACGTATGTGGTGACTGTTTGCCTTGTGATACTGTCACCCACCATCACCCACTATTGTGTATGTGTTGGATTGCTGGTGTGTGTGTGTGTGTGTGTGTGTGTGTGTGTGTGTGTGTGTGTGTATGTGCTGTGTTGAGCAGTGTATGTCTGTGCATGTGTGCATGTGTTCATGTATTCATGTGTTCATGTGTGCATGTGTGCATGTGTGCTAACATCATGTACAGATTGTAAAGTGCGTTTCATGTCTTCCTTCCACAGGTGCTGTATTAGGTGTGGCTGAATGTAGCAGGGAACCTGATGTCACTGACACTAATAGTGGAGATGATGAGACATGTATTATGGCACAGGAAAGTCTGACAAAGTCTGTCATTGGTCCACCAATCGACAGTACACAGCAGTCAACCCCATCTATGCACACACTCATACTGCCAATACATCCCTCGTCACCAATGGCCGTAGCTGAGGGACAGCATACAGTTGGCATTGACCAGGAGAGTGTGGTACCTATGAAATGTGTATCCCCTCACAGCAGCCATAGCCGGATTACCGGAATGGTACCACATAGGCAGATGTCCAGGGGTTCTCAAGGAAGCACCACTGGTCATATTGCCCCTGGCAGATGTGCCCCGGAGGTATCACAACCTCCAGCATGTTCCGGGCTGTAATGCAGGCACAGGCATGTATGGAACGGTACACCCAACAGGGACTAAGGGTGCAGAGGGCCCATTACACTGCTATCAATGACAGCATCCGTGACCTTGCCGGTGCAATCCGGAATTACACCGAGGTCATTGATAGCTGTTGGAGGGAGACATTAGATGTCCTCTACAATGTGTTAGCCATGAGCCAGGACTGTGCGGGAAGGATGAGAGGCTGACGCGGATGCATGCCAGCAACAGCATCTGCTGGGAGTCGTCGCAGACAGACCACGGATCACAGCCGCTCCCGTAGTGGCAGTACCAGCCCCAGCAATGCTGGGGCTGGCCTGTCCATTGACCATCCTACTAGACCACGTGCATGTGGCACTGGCCAGTCCCAGCAGGGACATGGGTCCAGTCATCATACCTCTGCCTCTGATGAGAGCACCCAGTCAGGGTTGGTACCGGATACTGCCTGTAGCACCCCTGCTGGGCACAGGTATGGTGCCCGTGGTGGGAGACCGTGATCTGTACGGCCTAGCAGGTACAGTCTGTGGCTGTCCAACAACCGCCCGTATATGGCAGCCACATGGTGGAGTTGTGTGCATGCAGACATACACACACTTACCTTGCAACTAGGGCTCACACATACACACACATTACATCAACATTGGCCCATGCAGTACTGTTGTCCCTCACACACACACACACACACACACACACACACACACACACACACACACACACACACACACACACACATACATGCTGATTGAATGGGTCAATGTTGGGCTCTGGCAAACCTACAACACACACTGTGCATATGATGACACCTGTGCCACCTCCTGTCATCTGTCACATTGATGCAGAAATAGGCTAACATGGTTCTGATGCACAGGGTGACATCATAGCAGTCTAGCAATAGTAGCAAGTTGCCAACAGGAAGGTGTTCTGATATCCATGTAGGTATATCTGAGCAGGCATTATGCATCACAGCTCTGATAGTCATTGTAGCATTGTTTACACCAGTGTTAGGTCTGAGTATGTATGTGCCACTTGGCGGAAGTGTACAGTGTTGCCAGCATGTGTTAGTGAGTGGACAGTAAGTGTGTGTTGTGTGCATTACAAATTAGCAGGTGTACATCTGTGAACATGGTGTGTGTGCACTGTCTGCATGCACGTGCATAGTGGACACGTGGGATGTGCGACATACCCTGTTCTACACATTGTTAACATCTCATAGTATCTTCTGATGGCCAGTATGCATTCTACTACGGATATGTACTAACATGGGTACACATGTGTGTATGACATGGGTTGGCACTATGCTGTGGGTGATACCGTTGATATCTGTCAATGATCTGCAGTCTGGCAGTATACACCACCTCAACAGTATGACTATAACCAATCATTGGATGATGTCCTGACAAATGACTCACAGTTGTAGGAAACTCATTAACAGTTGGATCCTTCCAGTACTATAATATAACAGTAACCAGTGGTATTGACCGCCACACATTCCTGGGACCACACCTGTGTGGCATAAAGCCCTCTTTGGTACATGCAAACATACTAGGGATATGTCCATCCACATCTGGTAATGCATGCAATGGCCTACATTGCATTCCCCGGATGGGACGCATATCCTACACAAGGGTATCATATAGACAGATACCTGTTGACCAATACATGCTGTACAGCAGTATGCCATCTATGGCATGGTCATCCACATTTACTATACATACTATCCCAACAGTACTACATAGGTGGTAGCCCTGAACATGTATGTTGGGTACCAATGTGTACAGACAGACACGTGTTATGTAATCTGTCCCTTGGTATCCACATATACATAGGTATTGTGGGGTCCCTCGGTGTTTCACATAACACATTAGGGGCCTGCATGCATATCCACAGGGCTGGTGCACACCTATCCTGACTGTCCATTATTGCCAGTCGTTGTTGTGTATGAACATGTCTGACATATACCCCAGCAATTACCCTCACTCACAGTACTTTACAGTACGTGTCATGGGTGTGTGTGGCAGTGATGTCCTTGGCCACGGGTCACCACATTGGCCGGTCTTGACGCCGACATACATATGTGGCCTATGGTCTGAGAAGCAGTGGCACAATCTGTCTAAGGTCACAGATGTATTCATTTAGTATGCAGGCATCACACCTATGTACTGATTGAGGTCACATGTACACAAATCTATTTGACATGCAGATACCCGATGTGTGCGATGCACATACTGTTTGACACAGATGTCATACCATAGTAAAAGCAAAACCCACACTGCATTGCCCACCTGTGGCACACACACACTCAGCATTTGCAGGACTCCAACCCCTACCTAACTTTGTTATGACACTAGTGAAATACGCATTAACACGACGTGCTATTTGCTTTACTAGGAGCATTCTTTTCCAAAGCTCTATTTGTAGGATGCTGACATCATCACACGTGGCAAAGAGGTATTCACCACTCCTAATGTATTACCACAGTCTCCAAAAAGGCCACTCCTCTCAAAGGCAGTCTCACACACAGCATTTGCAGGATTCAAACACCTATCTAACTATGTTATGCTACTGGAGAAATACACATTAACACGGCACACTATATGCATTACTGGGTGTTTTTTGTTCCCCTTGAATATTTGTAGGATGCTGACATCATCAGACTTTCCAAAGAGGGATGTACCTCTTTTAAAATGTGTTTCCACAGTCTCCAATAAGGCTACTCCCCTCAAAGGAAATCACACACATACACACCCCCCACCCACTTGGTGTTTGCAGGACCAAAACCCCTACCTGACTATGTTATGACACTAGTGAGATACGCATTAACACTACGCGCTATTTGCTTTACTGGGCGCATTCTTTTCCAAAGCTCTTTTAGTAGGATGCTGACATCATCCCACTTGGCAAAGAGGTATTCACCACTCCTAATGTGTTTCCACAGTCTACAAAAAGACCACTCCTCCCAAAGCCAATCATACACACAGTCAGCAATTGCAGGATTCAAACCCCAACCTAACTATGTTATAATTCAAGTGAGATACGCATTAACACGACGCACTACATGCTTTACTGTGTGGTTTCTATTCACATGCTATGTTTGTAGGTTGCTGACATCAGACTGGACATGGTTATGTGTGTGCACGTAGTGTTATGCAATCCCACAAATGAACCTTGTGGGTCAGCGGGTGTGAACATCTTGAACAGGAATACACAATTCATACCTGGTGTGCTATATCTGTGGATATATTACCATTCCTTCATATCACAATACATGTTCATGCACGGATTGTAGGTTCTGTGGATACCACATGTGTCTGTGATGTTGGTAAAGGGCTATTCAAGGTCTATGTGGGACCTGTTTTGCTCCTTTCAGTGATGTTTGTCCTGGGTGGCTGCTTTGCAAGATATGTAGCAGGTTTGGGGAACATGATGTGCTCAGTAACATACCACAGACGTTTGTGTTGTGTGTTTGTCATTTTACAATATCTCTGTTCCTGGCTGCAATCATGATGGACTCCATGGACTAGCATTTCGGACTTCGTAGGCTTATAGGAATATAGTTCCCATGGTGTGTTGTGCACCAACACTTGTGGGGTGTGCCACATGTTGCTGTAACACATTCAACGGTGTAAGCTCCTGTAGGGAGTGTGAGGCACAACAGACTATCTGGGTGCAGTGTCTGTTTGTCCTGTCATTCACTTATGACACATATGGGGTAACAATGTTATCCCCATGATGGGAGTCATTTGGCATTGTGGGGACCAGTTTACACATTCTACATGTGATATCTCCTGGTATGATGTTAGGGCCTTTTGTCACTGGGAGATGGGTATGTATGTATGGGCCTGTCTGACAGGATGTTGACATTGTCAGTCAGGTACAGTTGACCCTGACTCAGGACATATATGACTGTACATCGATATTTCTGACATAGCTGAAGGAGGTGTAATGTTTCTGTCTGTACTCCTTTGCAGATTATCTTTCCACAACAACAACAAACCTGAACACTAATACCCTGTTATACTCTTTTACACACTTGACACACTACTGATCCTTTGTGATCAGTCGACAGTGTGTCTCATCGTCATATCCTGGCATGTCCAAAAGTCGGGTTTGTGTGTACTCTCCAGTCCAGCTGGTGCATATTGGAATTCTGACGCATTGTTACGACTGCCTTATGTACACAGGTAACACTGACCTCCTACCAACAAACTCAGATATCTGTGAGAGGTGCAACTGTATAGACAGACAGGAAGCTGAGCTCTCCCAAGCCATGACTGGCACAGTCTATCGGGTGGTGAAGGTAACCACACACACCACAAATGCAGTCACACATGCACCTATGACAACAACAAACTGTATACATTGACACACAATGACATACCTGGAGCATCTAAATGTACTCTGCCTAAGCAGCTGAGACATCCAAAGCAGACACACAAACAACTGCTAACACTCAACCATACACAAATATCATCACATAGTTCACAATGTCATTCTGCCACACAGTCACTGCCCTTAGGCCTACACAACACACCTCATACAACTGTATTAGGTGTGTGTAATTGTCGGTCACACTCACATCCCACTCACCAGGCTGAACAAGGTGAAGGTCACTTTGTGCTGTGTGTCGGGTGCCAGGATATGCCACATGACACATGCACTGTTGTCAGTCCACTGCAAGTACGAATTTGGCTCCATCATTGAGCATTCTGGTGTGTAGGCCCTCAGACGTTCCTCCCTGGACTACATGACAAGAGACATAGTGGGGCTCTCTGATCATGTAGCCCAGGACAGTATGACCCTGACCTTGTGTAGCATCTTACCCTCACCAAGTACTATGTCACAGTATACAGATGACATGATCAGTTTTAACTGTTGCCTAACATATTGTTGTCATTCACAGGGGATCCAGTGTGTGTCAGCCTGGGATTACATGCTCAACATGCCATGTACATTCGCTATGGACGCCATGCACCTGTCACCCCCAAGCTTTCACAGACTGCCTTAGGCTCTTGACACACACACAGTGGCTGTTTGAAGTGAGGGTCAGATGACATAACCACAGCCATAGACATTACAGGTTACAGGAAACGGAGAGTGATGGTGCTCAACAACTGATGTCTAACCCTCTGAATGCATGCACTCAGGACTCACATCAGTATGGAATCTGTCGATATATGTGCAGTAACAAACACCTGGTTCAGACTCACAAAAGCACAGCAGCACTGTCATGTTTAACATCATACCATGGTTTTCAGACTGGACAACAACAATAGGGAGGGATTCCATATACATCATTCATACACTCACCTCCAGGTTGGTAGCAGTACACAAAGCATTGGGGAACTTACATGTGCAACTGAGAGTGGTCAGAAATGCATTTCAGTTTGTAGATTGTTACAGACCACACTCCCAAACATGGGCACAACAGTTGTTATTCCTGGGAACACTGGGGAATGTGACGGTCTCACCAAACACCATTATATTGTGTGACTTCAAATACACAAATATTGACTGGGTATACTACTCAAGCAGTGACGCCCTCGCACAACAGTTGCTAAGATTGTTACACTCAAATGCTAGGGCAGACCTGGTCACCACACCCACAGGAGGTTATACATATGGTACCTGATCATCACACACATGTTCACATCAGAGGGACTCTATGTTCCACATCAGAGGTATACCTGTAATTGTTAAGGTTGGAACATACATTCATCTCACTAGACATACATATCCCATACACACACACATTCTATGTGATCTCAATGACATACTTCTCATGAGCGAACATCACACTTGTACAAACTGAGGTGGTATCCCTCAATGACCCTGGGATAGTGTTACTTATGGCTCAGACAACTACATACTATACAAGCACATTCTATGGACAACTACTGGAATTCATGGATCATGCTATCCCAGATAACTACATGACTCACTCCTCCAAAGGCAGGGGACCTGTCTACTGGACCACGCCATTACTGAGCTGTACATGGACAGGAGGAGGCTACTACATTGTAGAGCACAATCATAATCTGGAAGGCATCTCTACTCAGTACTATGGTATAGCTACGATCAGTTGTTGATTCATCTAAGGCCCACTTCTAACGGACACTTGCAACAGACACTGTGGACAATCACAAGGCCTTATTTAGTTATGTCAGGGACCTGTGTGGGAACTCACAGATTTGCTGTGAGTTACTACATAATTACAAATGATACAGTGAACCCACTGACATTGCGAACATCCTGGACAACAGGTTCAGTGGGAATGTTTCCCCACCATCCCCCCTGCAGTGCACATGTCCATCACAACAGGGTGTAGCCTCCCTGACATCACAGATGTACATGTGTGCTGCCCTCTCCATAGCAGACAACACAGCATCAGTGGGACCAGATAGTGTCCCAGACTGTGGCATACACGTGATTCATGACAAACTTCACACTCACATTATGTCACTGTTCAATATCACAGTTACTACAGGATGTGTACCCATGGAATGGCATACAGCTACGGTGTACCCGCTACACAGTGCTGGTGCCATGAGGGACCCTGGACATTATCACAATATATGCCTAACTAAGGGGTGGGAGGCTAGTGTAATTAGGGGTGGGAGGCTAGTGTAATTGTTAAGGTGCTTACCTTAGAAACACAAGGTGCAGGGTTTGATTCTCACTTGGGGTAATTGGCTAGGCTTAAAATGGCCCACGAGGACAGTTAGCCTAGTACTAATCTATGAATCTATGAATCTATGAAATCCTGCTCTGCTATGCTATGGAGTATATCATCATGGTACACATACACATTGTGAACTTACAGACACTGGATCCAACACAATTCGGTGTTGTTGTGGGCATATCTTGCCTCTTGCAGACGTTTGA
Source organism: Protopterus annectens (assembly GCF_019279795.1). NCBI lineage: Eukaryota > Metazoa > Chordata > Ceratodontiformes > Protopteridae > Protopterus > Protopterus annectens. The sequence continues at coordinate 1,174,611,502 of NC_056744.1, read as the reverse complement.
TGTCTTCAAACAGTTAACGGGTCCATACACATACACAGGGTTGTCCACACAGCCTACCTGGAGCTCGCACAACACTTCTACACAATACCCCACTTGGCCTTTATACATTAGATCACCGGATTCAATATCTACACATGTCACATTCTGGATTGCTAAGTGGATCATGGGTAGCACACACATGGTCAGTATTGCAGGTGCCATGTCTGACTATACACCAGTTACACATGGCATCCCACAGGGCTAAGTCCTGTGACCTCTCTTGTTCTGTATATATTTCTGACACATACTGGCTAACACAGGGGGAATATGGATGACCATGTTTGCAGATGACTGCTGACTGTGTGCCATATTCGACTCCACAGCTGGCACAAGCATCCTCAGAAAGGGTCTCACAGAGATGGCTGACTGGTGCCTGAGCCATGGCCTACAGCTACCTTACTTTAGATGCATAGTCATCACCTTTGGTAGTAACATCGTGCACACACATTACCACATAGGTGATGATACATCACATAGTGTGTGTGGTTTGTGATTTGGGGACATGAATACTTAGTACTCTTGCTTTTGACATTCACGTTGTCAATGTTGTTGGACACACCTTCTATTTAGGCAACCTTATCCCATACAGTTTTACATCCAGATTAGGTGGGGTCATTGTGACCCTGTAGTTATCTGGCACATGCTTGGATACAATGGCCCATTTCAGATGTACCTTACCCAACACCTGCAGCAGCTGGAATGTACACGGATTTACATTACCAAGTGGATCTAGGGACTCACAGATGGTATGCATAGTTTGGCTATGGTGACCCCAGCTCTCCTCGGTTGCTTACTGCCTACTTGGATGCAGTCTGCGCCTTTTGTTTGATGCCATGTCCATCACAGCATTGATGGACAGGCTCCACGTGAGGATATCAGAGTCCCTTACAACTACATGCTCCAGGGACAGGTACGTGAGCAATGATGTTATTAGGATATGCTGGAGGGGCATATTACCATCACAGAGGCTCCACTCACTCGGGAAAGTGATCACAGTACCACATATGCACAGACCCACGCTGACCACCTACAGGTGACGTCTTCGCAGGTGGATGGGTGATCGTATCTTTAGCCCTGGGATATGTTATGGGTCCTTGCTAGACAGAGGCAGAATGAAATGAACATATGTGAGATATCTTGTGTGACCTACTATTGACAGTCACAGTCTACTGATCTAGCGTGATTGCAGACTACAAACACACTGTGGCTAGGCTTCTACATACCCTAGGGCAGATAGCCTAGTGCCAACCTCTGAACCTATGCTACTGTTCAGGATGCACATTGTTCAGTGATGGTACTGGTTGCAGGTTTTGTTTCTTCTTTGCTTTACCGCTTCCTATGAACAACCTATGTTTCTGCATAACATATTTGATTGTGACAGTATTTCACTATTTTATATTGTGTCTGTTGTCATATCACTGTGTGCACATGGTGGATTGGTGTACAGTGCGAGGTTCCTGGGTTGACACTTGCAACTGAGGGATATGTGTGGCCCACTGCTGTACTCAAACTTGACGTAAGTGTGTGAGCATGCCTAGTTCAGACTTTCAGTGTTTTGTTGCCTGACATTTGTCTCATAGTTTCAAGTGTGTGAGCATGCCCAGTGTGACCTTGCAGTATGTTGCTGTCTGAGGTCCACTACGTTTGTTAATGTGTGTGAACATTACCAATATTAACATTTATACTATATGTGTGTTGAATATCAGGTTCTAGCATTACTGCAGGCCATATCTTTGTGTCTTAACTCGACAGGGATTATGCTATGCATGCAAGGTTTCCGTTAGATACTTAGCATTGACTTATCAACATTTTTTCATGCAAGCTGACCATTGACGTACTGTCATGGTTTAGTGGTTCTGTACTCTGACTATAGTGCACTGTATCCTAGGTTTGAGGACTGATACTGCTTCATATTTTCATACATGGCAGAACAGACTGCTTCAAGAAACGTGAAGCAAATATGAACTTGTTATCCTGCTTTTGATGAACTATGCCCACATTTGAGCAGACTTGCCCAACATTGCTGGACAGTTCACAATATTGCTGATCATTGCCTGTAGTTGTGCTACTTAGTGTGTGCAATTTTGTTCACATATGCTAAATAGTGGTGAGAGCTGTTTAGCAGTGCTTTATATTGCTTAACACATAGCAATCATGCCTCAGGTGGTTCTGCAGGGCTGCCTATGTCGGACGCACATTTTAGACTCCCTCTACATGTGTGTTAACAGGTAGTGTCAAGTTAGGCTTCCCTTTTGCTTTATGTGCGAGTTGGAGAGAGGTATCATTTCCAGGGTTCATACTGAGCCAGTGTATATGCTATGCATTGCCTCTTTGCCACGGCCAAAGCATACTGGGCATGCCTCCTTCTGCCTACTGGGGCAGGCTCAGGTTGTTCCTCCTCCGAGTCACGCTCTGCCTGTGATGACCTTGGCAATGGTGGGGGGCTGTTGTGCCCGGCCCTATGCTGCTCCTGCTGCAGCTGTTTTCGCAGGATCATATTGTGTAGCATAGCACATACCATGACTATTTGGGTACATGTAGTTGGTGAGTACTGCAAGGCTCCACCGGATGTGTCCAGGCACCGGAACCGTGACTTGAGCAGCCCAAACACACGCTCAATTACATTTCGTGTTTGTGCGTGTGCCTCGTTATGGCATTCCTGTTCAGGTGTGTGAGCATTTCTGATGGGTGTCATCAGCTATGGCTCAAGTGCATATCCAGCATCCCCCACTAGGTGACCATGAGGGATGTCCCCATTGGCAAATTTCTGGTACAGCCGTGACAGATGCCAGATATGGGAGTCATGGTAGCTTCCAGGGCAGCCAGCACACACATTCATTATTATGCCCTGGGCATCACACATGACCTGGCAGTTGATGGAGGGGTAACCCTTGCGGTTGTAGTAGGCCCTACCCCGCTCACCGGCTGGTGCTTTGATGCAAATGTGCGTGCAGTCTATTGCACCCACTACCTCAGGGTATTCTGCTATTTGCTGGAAGAGACGCATATTGCTGGCCAATACCTCATGGGAATTGGGGAAATATACATGATCACCGACATGTGCTGCCATGGCATTCAGGAAGTGGTGCAGTACCCTAGATGCTGATGCCTGTGAAATCCCCATCATATTGCCAGTTGTTCTCTGGAAGGTACCTGTTGCTAATATTCTTAGGCCAACACATACCTTGGTTTCCACTGGGATGGGTTCCCCTCTGTTGGGTCTGTGTGTGAGGTGTGGCCTGCACAGCTCAACAATTTGCTGCATGAGGTCTCTGTCCACTCTATAGTGCTCCACTATCTCCAGCTCATGTAGACCCTGGTAGGTTACCCTAGGCCTGTACACTCTTCTCCGTATCCTCACTGTGGGTTGCTCAGCAGCATTTGCATTGTCACCACCCTCAGCATGTTGCATATGTCGCCTTATGACAGCAATGGCAGCCCCTAACATTCCTTTGTCTCAGTAATGCTTTTTCAGTTTTCACTTCTATTAGCTTACTGCAGTGTTGCAGTGTGTCTGAGTAATACATACTGGAATGTTTTTGGCTAGGTTGTGTGTGCTGGCCTGGGCTGGGCTAGTGTAATTGGCTGATTCCGATTGTTTTCACCTGCTAGCTCTGCTAGTACTCTCTGGTTAACTTACTACTATTTGTTGTGCTTCCTTTTCCCTTTCTGTTTCCTCAGGGGGCAAAGCTGCGCAAACAAGCGCAAACACGTGCACACCAGCTCACATGTGCGCACACATGCTTACACAGACTACAATTTGCTTATTCCTGTTAAAACGCGCACACACCGGTGCAAACGCACTTACAACTGTTTACACAGCCTTACATGTGCTCACTCAGGCCTACCGGCGCGCTCACATGCTTACACGTTCGCACACTCTCTTACTCGGGTTTACTGGCACACTCACGCGTGCATGCACACTCAGCATGAAACTTTGGTGTTATCCACAGCATACACGTTCGATTTCTTGACTTTACCTGGCCTACCTGTTGACACACCTCTTTCACTATTATGTAAATGTAAGCTGACACATCTCACTCTGCTCCAATGAGCTGCACTCCTTTCATAAATACCCCCTCGTGATGTCACCTATCTTCTACTCTGTTACTCCCCTTATCCTACTCCTACACTCCACTGACTGTGCTCATTTGCTATGTGAACTTGCGATTCACTATCATAACTCTCATTTGCATATGATTGCCTACTAATGCTTAGTTACATCTCTTAGACTGAGCTTCCCCCCTTAGCAACCTCTACTCGGTGGCCATGCTGTCTTCAGCCTGCCATTCCCTTGCATTGTAAATTAATTTTAGCTATGAAATCCACATTTGTGGATCTTTATTATTCATTTTCTAATTTTTAGGGCACAGCGCGTTTGCGCGGTGCTGCACTACGGTTAAACCCCGGACATCAGGATTAAAAAAAATAAGTTATTTTATTTTTAATTTGCATCACTTCCCATTGCCAATGGCCATATTTTTGCACATTGGCATGCTTCCTCCTGTGAATGCATGCTTTTTTTACAGCTGACACGGCTCCGTTTTGCTATTTGCAGAACCGTACTCAGTTATCAACTGAGTACATTTCTGCAGATAACACTACTCCTACTCAGACTGGTTCGGGTTTCCTGGATCACATATTTACCTCATTTGCATGGCTTTCACCTGCAATTGAGGTAATTTGCATATCCCAGCCCTGTCTGTGTAGGACTAGTTTAGAGAGCTCAGTTGCACGCCCCTGCCGGCTGTTCCTGGATCGCTCGGTGGACATGTTGGCTTGCTGGTGTCTTACTCTACTCTTAGACTCCGTGCAAGCCTTTGTAAATCCGGCCCTACAACTGTAATCAAACTTTTCAAGTTGCAAAGTTTGTCTCATGTACAGTGGATATAAAAAGTTTACACACCCCTGTTAAAATGCCAGATTTTTGTGATATAAAAATGAGACCACAATAAATCATTTTAAAACTTTTCCCACCTTTAATGTGACCTATAAAAGTTCTACAATTCAATTGAAAAACAAACCAATCTGTTCGGGGGAAAATATAAAAAATAATAAACTTACAATAAGCTTGTTATCTAAGTGTGCATACTCTTAAACTAAAATTATATTGAAGCACCTTTTGATTTAATTACAGCATTCAGTCTTCTTGGGTACACACCTGTCATCAATTAAAGAGACTCTTATTAACCCCAAATAAAGTTCAGCTGTCCTAGGAGAATTTTCTTGACATTTACTCAGTTGCCTGCTACAGCAAAAGCCATGGTTCACAGAGAGCTTACAAAGCATCAAAGGGATCTCATTGTTGAAAGGTATCAGTCAGGAGAAGGATGCAAAAAAATTTCCACAGCATTGGATATACCATTGAACACAATGAAGACAGTCATCAAAAAGTGGAGAAAATATAGGACAATGGTGACGTTGCAAATAACTGGACATCCCTCCAAAACTGATAAAAAGACAAGACAGAAACTGGTCAAGGAGGCTGCCAAGAGACCTACAACAACCCTGTAGGAGCTGTAGGAATTTCTGGCAAGTACTGGTTGTGTACTACATATGACAACAATCTCCCGTATTCTCCATATGTCTGGGCGATGGAGTAGGGTTGCAAGAGGGAATCCTTTGCTTATACAGAAAAACATCTAGGCCTAGCTAAAATTTGCAAAACAATTCATCAGGTCTCCCAAAAGCATGTGGGAAAATGTGTTATGGTCTGATGACTAAAAATACCTTAGCTGTCATGCGCCTCCGTGATAAAGCTTTAAAGACCCATTATAAAAGCAAAACCCCAGTCACCCTAAACGAATACAAAAAACTCTGCAACAGAGTTAAAAAACTCATTATTTCTGACTGCAAATCCTACTACATCACCCTCCAAAATGATCACAAAACTAACCCAAAAAAATTCTGGGACACCATCTCCACCCTCTTTAACCCTGGGAATAAGGAAAACCCTCAACCAGAACAAAGTGCTTCTGAAACCGACCTAGCCTCCCAATTTAACTGCTTCTTCATCAACTCCATAACCAAATTAACTTCATCTTTCACCAATAATTCTACTCATCCAACTACACTTCCCACAACCCCCCCCTTCCTCAGGTACTTCCACCTCCCAGCTAGCTCTCTTCTCTCTCAATCCCCAACCCCATGTCTACTATTAAAAAACTCCTTCTAAAATTAAAACCATGCTCTAATGCCCCTGATAATATCCCTTCCTTTTTCCTTAAAACAGCTGCTGATGCCATTGCCTTCCCCATCTGTATTCTTATTAACCGGTCTGTTCAAGAAGGCTATGTACCTCAACTCTGGAAGAAAGCATATATTATTCCCCTCCACAAAGGTGGAAACAATAATAACATCTCCAACTTTAGACCTATTGCCATCCTATCCCCCATCTCTAAACTACTTGAGAAACGTATTCATATACAATTTCTACCCCACCTCATCAACAATCACCTACTTACTCCCACACAGCATGGATTCAGACCTGGTCCCAGCACTACTACTGCTCTACTCTCCTTCCTTGAAACCATAAGTAAAGCACGCGACTCCAGCTGTATTGTTTCCACACTCCTCTTGGATCTTTCTAAGGCTTTCTACACTATCTCCCACTCCCTCCTTCTGACTAAACTCTCTAATCTTCAACTCTCACCTGACTCTATTAACTGGTTTACTAGCAACCTTTCCAACAGGCAACAAGCTGTCAAATGGAAGAAATCCACTTCCTCATTTCTTAACACTACCACTGGCGTACCTCAAGGTTCTATATTAGGTCCCTTACTGTTTAACATTTTCATCAATGACTTCCACCATGCTATCCCTAATGCTAAAATCATCCAATATGCAGATGATTCAACAATTATCTGTGCTGCAAACTCCATTCCCACCCTGATACAACTAACACAAGATGCCTTCTCAACCACAGAACAATGGATGCTTGATAATTATCTAGCTCTTAATCCATCAAAAACTAAACTCATGATATTCACCCCATCCAAAACCTTAACTATCAACTTAAATTCATTCTCCATAGTAAGTCACAACAATACTACCCTTGAAATTGTTCCCAGTGCTAAACTATTAGGTGTTCTTATTGATAATCAGCTTAAATTTGACACCCATATACAAAGTAAAATAAAAACAACTCACCAGAAACTTGGTATGTTCTATCGCCATATTCGCTTCCTCTCCCCATCCACTAGATTCCTCCTTGCTACCACATATCTCATCCCTTCCCTCCTTTATGGTGCCCCACTCCTTACCAATCTACAATCCTCTATCAAAACAAAACTCTCCTCCTGCTATATTAAAATCGCCAGATTCATCACTGGTCACAGATCCTCCTCACATCACTGCATTGCACTCCACAAATTAAATTGGCTAGAACTTCCTAACTACCTTATCTACACTCAGCTAACTCATGCCCCCAAACTCATATTCAAGCCCTCCCTCTGCCCTTCTCTTGCCTCATCCTTCACCATGCACATACCCAGCAGATCCCTAAGAACCAACAATCAGAACCTGATTGAGCTCCACAGACCCGCCCGTCCAGCAGGCAAACTCCTACTCTCTTTTTCCCTAGCCCATCTCTGGAACTCCCTCCCACCTAAAATTCGCAGCACCCGCAGTCTCCCCTACTTTAAAACTCTCCTCCACTCTCACTTACAATCTCTATGGGAATGCTCATGTTCCTATCCTGCTTAACATTCCCACCTACTATCCTATCCCTTAACCAATAATCAGATCTCCTCTACAGGAACTTACATACTGTAAATATCCTCTCACAGTTAATCCTGTGTACATGCTTTCACACCATTGTCTTTTACTTTATATCTATCTTGAGTGACTAAAAAAAAAAAAAAAACTTTTTCTCATGTAAATTGTTACATACTGTTACACTTTACCTTCTAATTGTGTTAAGATTTACTTCTACTTAAATGTACTCTTCTTGCATTTTTACTATGTTTTTATACATTGTACTTTCACTATGTTTTATATATTGTATTCATGGAGCTTTTCTCCCCAGGACTCCATTGAAAACGAGCTCATTCGGCCCAATGGACCATCCTGGCAACCAAACTTCAAATAAATAAATAAATAAAATAAAAAATAAATGAGACCAAGACTGAACCTTTTGGCCACAATTCCAAAAGATACTTTTGGTGCAAAAACACTTCACATCACCAAAAGAATACCACCCCCACGGTGAAGCATGGTGGTAGCAGTATCATGCTTTGGGGTTGCTTTTCTTCAGCTGGAACTGGGGCTTTAATCAAGGTGGAGGGAATTATGAACAGTTCCAAATACCAGTCACTTTTGGTCCCAAACCTTCAGGCATCTGCTGGAAAGCTGAAAATGAAGAGGAATTTCACCTTTCAACACAACAAAGACTCCAAGCATACATCCAAATCAACAAAAGAATGGCTTCACCAGTAGAAAATTAAAGTTTTGGCATTGCCCAGCCAGAGCCCAGACCTAAATCCAACAGAAAATCTGTGGCATGACCTGAAGAGAGCTATGCACAAGAGATGCCCTCACAATCTGACAGATATCGAGCGTTTTTGCAAGTAAAAGTGGGCAAATATTGCCAGGTCAAGATGTACCATGCTGATAGACTCCTACCCAAGAAGACTGAATGCTGTAATTAAATCAAAAGGTGCTTCAACAAAGTATTAGTTTAAGGGTGTGCACACTTATGCAACCAGCTTATTATACATTTTTTATTTTTTATATTTTTTCCCTTAATAAATTTGTTTTTCATTTGAATTGTACAGGTTATAGATCACATTAAAGGTGGGAAAAGTTTTGGAATGATTTACTGTGGTCTAATTTTTTTTTTATATCACAAAAACCTGCCATTTTAACAGGGGTGTGTAAACTTTTTATATCCACTGTATTTGTCTGCATAAAGCCTGCCTAATACACAGGTGTTCCTCTTCTTCCACACTAGCCTCATCTTCCTCATCTCATTTCAATCCCTCACAGACCACAATATCCTAAGGCTCTTCTAACTCCTCCTCTGTTTCTGTAACATATCCTTATGCTACTGCTCAGGCTTTATTGCTTCTATTCTTCTTAACTCTCTCTTACTATCTATCTGCATCACTAAATTTCTGGCTGCTATTTTCCTAACTGAAACTAACATTCTATTCTTCATGTACTAAAATAGTCAATGTCATACATTGCACTACCTGCATGCTATGTTTTTTGGATACTATGTACATCATGTATGGTGAGAGTGACTATTGTTGCTGATAATGTTTTAACTCTTTAAAATTGCCTAGATGTGTAGCAATACATTACAACATCTTGTAACATAGTTTGTTCTTTCAACTTATTTTTGTATAGTATTTCTAATGTAATTTGTATTGTATTGGATTATCCTGTATTTGTATTGTACTGTATATGGAACTTTTCTCCTCAGGCCTCTGCTGAAAATGGGTTCTGTAGACCCACTCAGACCACCCCAGTAAACAAATGTCAAATAAATAAATGTAATATAAAAATGTGTAAAATTAAGAAAACTGAGAGTTTCATGTAAAACATGCTGAAGACTTTCTATTTATTCTGTGGGAGTGTCTATCAAAAAAGAGGTCATCAATAAGTCTTACAGAGAAAATAACTGAATTAAAAATTTCTCAATTAAATAGGCTAATGCTCTCCCATTCATTCATCATTAGATTGTCAAAAGTTAGTGCAAAAGTAGTCCCCATTGCTAATTGCTTTGCTTGTCTAAATATGTCATCAGTAAACACAAAGAAATATTTGCAAAAATAATTCTAATAAACTGCTACATGCATCGATATCCTGATGAGTAAAATTCTACAATTAAATAAGAAGCTTCTCACCATATCTGTTCCTACTTCTTGTGGAATGACAGCATGAAGCAATGTATATAGAGTAACCATAAAGTATATTTCTTGGAGTGTACCTTTAAAGCTTTCAATTTGAAAATCAAATCTTTTGACTCTTTAATGTATGATGTTTTAGTTGCTACTCTTCATAAAATGAAATCCACAAAGAAAGTCATGGTCTCTATCTTTGATGCCTTTCTCAAGACAACTGGTGATAAATGTGGCCCAAAAAAATTCTTATGCAGCTTGGGAATTGCAAAAAACACCACCATTTCTGAACATCACATAACTAGAAACTTGTCTTTTTGACCACTTTCTCAAAACAACTGGTAATAATTGTGGGTCCAAAAAATTCTTTGAGACTGCAAAAGCACCCAAATTGTTGAATGTCAAACAATTAGAAACTTGCATGTCTCAAGACCTATAGCCTTACTATAGGCAACAAATCTAAAGTTACACAAATATGTGCATTGTTAGACTGCACTTACCTCTCTCTTAGTAACCTTTTCATAAAATTCAGTACTATATGAGATGTACAGAACTTGCTCATTGTATTTGTCATAGTTCATTGTAACTATACTCCCCTTCTTACCATTTATCTAATAATCCTGTTCCTTTGTATTTTAATCAACTCCCATGTCTCACTTCATTTTAAATTAAAACTTATTTGTTCACTTACTGAATAATGATCTACTATCCTGTTTACATAAATGCTCTAATACTACTAAGGTGGGAATTAATGGTGAAATAAAACAACTATTTTAAATAGTGGGTTGCCAACATTATCACCTAAAGCACAACATTAATTTTTTAACATATATTTTCAAGATAATAACAGTTTCTAAGCTTGCTCACCTGCACAGAACAAATAAGAAATGTTTATTCAAATGTGCAAGTTCAAAGTCTACAAAATTTATAGAACTCAGGTCTATTACTTTAGAATCCACAGTCAGTCTATTTTACACGCTGATTGGCCCATCCTGTTGCTGTTGTTCCTTTGGTTATAAGTTCTAGTCTACTTGTCCTCTTCCCCATCCACACAGTTAACCACTGTTTGCATTGAAATTATTGCACATAACTTCGTTGTAAGTCTGTTTCCTTCCTAGGTCTCTTCCTGCCTGTGTCTTCTCTGTCAGGGAATGATTGGCTCTGTGCTGGCTCCATTCATGTTTGAGCTCTTGTCTGTCATTTCTCTGTGAACTAATTCAAACGTCTTGGTGACTGAGGACGATACTCATATTCTATAAAAAAAAGAAGCTTTTCTATAAAAAAAAAACAGAGGAGACAAGTGACAAAGAAGCTGATTGGTGCACAGTAAGAAATAAAATAATTTGATAGGGAAAAGAGTTAAAGAAAGGAAAAGAAAATGAAAAAACATAATGCTTAGATAAAATAAGTAAGAAAAGGGATAAACATTTAATTATACTAACTGCTCTTAAAAGCTGAAACTATTAGCTTTAAATGTGAACAATATGAAAAATATTAAAAGGAGAATAGGTATATTACAATGGTGCGCTGCAGTAGATGCACATATTGTTTTAGAAGATATCAGTTTATTAACAGAGGAAGAAAGAACACAAACTGAAAATCTTTGGAATGATGTGGTAGTTTGGAATATGGGGAAAGAAACATGCTTGAGCACACACACACATATATGTATATATATATATATATATATATATATATATATATATATATATATATATATATAATGTCAAAAAAGTATTAAAATATTAGATGTAACCATAGTGGAACTAGGACGAACTGAGGTAATAGACGTGAGATGGAAAAATATGTGTATAGAATTATAGCTTTATATGCATATGTAACAAAAAAGAGAGAAATTATGCTTTAAAATATTTTTGAATATGTTTATATAAATATGGATATTATAGTGGTGGGTGATTTTAATTGTAATTTAAGGAAATAGAGCAATTGTGATGTTAAAATGGCTAAAGAAATTATGAGAATTGGAAAGTTAAGTGTATGGGAGAATAAGCACTGGACCTATAAAAGGAATACAATTAGGACAGACATTGATTATCTTTTAATATCTGATATAGTTTAAAAGTTAGAAAAAAAGGAACTAAGTATGATGGATTTTCAGATCATGTGGCAATATAGGTTAAAGTACAGGAAAATGAAGGGTATATAAGAATAGGAAAAGGAATAAAGAGAATTAATAAAAATTAATTTGATTTAGAAGAGAAAAAAGAACTTGTGGAATTATGGAAAAAATCATACGGCTATGAGGGAGTTTTATGGTTTGTGGCTTAATTTTAACGAAAAATATAAAAAAAGTATTTTTAGAATGTATAAGGAATAAAAGAAGAAAGGAAAAAGAGAGATAGAAGATATTAAGTCAAGAAACACTGACTTATTAGAGAAGAAAAAATCATTTTATGAAAAAGAAAGAGAAGTATATAAAATTAATCAAATTAAAATTAACAACTTGTTATATAAGCAAAATATTGTTTACAAGGAAAGAAAGAAGCGGAAGCACCATATTTGACTAAAACAATGAAAAAAGAAAAACTAATAAGAGAATTAAAAAATAAGGAAGGTATGCAAATAAGACAGCGTAATATGTTATGCTTCATGGACTATCTGGAACAAGAGACTAAATTAAATTAAATACAATGTAAATTGCAAATAGATGTAAATAATGTAAATATATAAATAATGTGTCATGTGTATATATATATATATATATATATATATACATATATATCAAAATGAGCTACAGGCTGGAGGTAATTGCAATACAGCAGAGGAAAGAATAGAAACTACTGAAAAGATTTCTACTGAAGACATGGTTCAAGGTACTGAACTTGAATAAAGGGGGGGGGTTATTGAATAAAAAAACTGCTTACGTTTTAGACAAAAATGAACCTGCTACTTCCAAAGCTGCATCTTGGAGTCAAATAGTTGAGCAATGTGTTGCAGAAGGAGGAGAGACCTTCCTTCATGTGTCAGAGGATAAAATTCAAGGATTAAGCTTTACCTCAGTTTACACTACACTGGCTTCATCTGTAGGTACAGAGCTTACTGCTTCTGATAATAGTATTTTTCCAAGAACATATTCTCTGGTGGTTAAGTCTACTTCTGTTAACTCTTCTGTTTCACAATGTGCAAGGAAACTGCCTGTGGTGCAAATATCTTCTAAAAACAATGAAGTAATTAACAGTTATACAATTTAGGACAAAATTACTTCTCCTCTTGAATTTACTGCTAAAGAAATTTGTGTCATGATACATGTTGGTAAAGATACATTTTGTGATGTGACTTTTGAAACCTTTGTGTTTGTTGTATGTTTTTGGCTAAATATGACTTAAAGAAACTTTGCATTCATTGGTCAAAGTACAACACTGTGGGTTTAAATGTACATCCAAAAAGTCATATTATTCTGTAATTTAGAACTGCTGATGTGGACCTAGCTCAAAGCCAATCTCACTTTTCTACATTATGCCATTCTGTCTTAGATATAAAACATGTATGCTGAGAAGAAAATATGGACAGGTGCTTCAGAAATTTGAGCAATAGTTTTGTGCACATTCCTAATGTGCTTAATATCTCTGCTTGTAGGGCCTTTGTGTATTATAAGGGACAACCAAAGACTTGTTTTCACTGTGGCTCTTATGAACATTTAATACAAAAATGCCCTAAGAGAAAATACATTTTGTGTGGGGAGTTTGCTCATACTGTTCATACCTGTGAAACATTGTAGAAAATGTAAGAGTACTGAGCATTTTTGGCTTGACTGCCCTAAAATGAAATTGCTAGTATAGCAGCAACCTTTACCTGATAGTACTATTGTTCAATTAAATGCTGCCAAAATATCAGAAGTTAAGGCAGATATGCATAAAGTTGTGAGTGACATAGGTGAACAAATCACACACACTGCAAATCTTACAGATGATGAAGGTGATAAAGGTGGCCTAGCAGTCATTGCTTCTATAGAAAATGAGCTTAGTGACAACACTGTAGATGTTTCAAATGCTACTGACAAAAGGGTCAGGAAAAGAAAATTAAAAAAGTTTAACCAGTCTGCAAAAAAGGGGAAGGGACAACCTAACTAGACATTTCCTTAATGTTAACATTGTTATTAATGAAAAAAGGCATTAGTCATACATACTTGATACTGGTATTGCTATTCATGCAGACATTTGTTGCCATTTGGACATTCATTTGTTTGCTCCAAGCAGACAACAAGAGGCACATGCATTGGTGAGGTCATAAAATTGTTTGGTTCTTTGGTCAAGATTTATGTAGTGATGTTGCTATACTACACAAAACTGTTTAACATTCTTAGATTCTGTTATTCCTATTTCTGCCAGACTTCTTATATGTGATTTTACAAGCCCTTTTAACCTCATATATTTTATTGCTGTACATGCACTACTAACTTGAAATATTGTGAACAATTCTTTCTAATTGTAAAATCATTGTGAGTCTGTTTCTATCAATATTGCTTAATAGGTCATTTAAACTGCCACAATAATACTATCCTATTCAAACTTATGGTCCTAGAAGAATTAATCGGGTTCATATTAAAACACCAAACGCTGAAAACAGCGAACAGTGTTTCATCAGCACATATTCAGCGAAAGCTGAAAATGTTGAAACCACAGGACAGCAATTTCTTTCCTAGGGAGAGAAATCGCTGTTCCAACCCCAAAAAAAAAAAAAATATTAAACACTTCCAAACACATACACACATACCCTAACCCTAATTATACCCCCCCCAAAACCAGTAAACAACTAAATACACATATTCACGTAACCCAACCATACATCTAATGAAAAAAAAAGTAAACATTTTAAAACCTATGCACTTACCTTAACCCGCACCCTAACCCTAAGGTCAGTAGCTCTCGCACATTTACATAAACAGTTCCAAACACATACACACTTACCTTAACCCTAATCCTACCCCCCTCAAAACAAAAGTAAACAGCTGAAAACACATGCACACGTAACTCAACCATACATGTAGCGCAAAATAAAAAACAGTAAACACTTCCATATATATGCACTTACCTTAACCCGCATCCTAACCCTAAGGTCAGTAACTGTTGCACAATCATGCTCGGGAGCTATACCAGACAAGGGACCACACTACACTTCAGAACAGGCAAAGCAACGAAGCGATCAAGCAACTTCTTTCCCAGGGAAAGAATTTGCTGAACAGCCACTTCGCTGTTTTGCCTGTTCGCCCTACATGTGTCAACGAAAACGCATTCGGCAAAATACGTTTTCGTCGTTCTAATGGGAACCTGAATTAATCAGTGCATTATGAAAGGTTACTGTTGACTCCCTTTCTAGACTAGTTGGTATACCTTTATTTCACTATACTTCAATGCCATCATTTAGGAAAAGAATTTTTGCTAGTGCTTAATGAATAGTTAGAGTTTGGTATTAATGATATTACTATTTGTGAATGTATTTTCAAATGTACTTCTAAAAAAAGGAAATAGAACATTATTAATTAACTGGTGTCCATTAACACTTATTAATACTATACTGATTATAAACCTTTCTGCAAAATACTTCATGAATGGTTAACCAAAGTTACTGTGAAATTGTTTCATCCAGGTTTTTTTTGGAATATGTATAAAGACTATTAAAGCTATCTTAGTATTGTTACAAGAAATCATTTCTAATATTCATCGCAATAAAGGCTTTTACTATGTTGTGATATGTTGAAAGCTTTTCTCACAATAGCACCTTCTATTTCTGAGATATTTTAAATGGTTATAACATCCTTGGCCTGATTATATCTGTCTTGCAAAGCATTTATAGAAATTCTTGGATCAGGCTATTAGTTAATAGACATTTGGGCCAAGTAATTCCTGTTTGAAGCAGTGTTAAACAATTGTGTCCCCTCAGTGGCCTGTTCTTTTGTTTAATTATGAATGCTGTTCTTATTGCGTGTTCTGATCAGTGTTTAAGTAAGATCTCCAGTGAATATAATACATGAGGTACTCTTACCAACATTTATTTCATATGCTGATGATTTAAACATTTTTGCAAATACTGGAGGAGATTTATTGTCATTATTTCAAGCTTTAGAATGGACCTTGAATGTTGAAGGGTTGTTGCTTAATACTACAAAATGTAAAGTGTTTGGATCATCTTCCATTTTTTCTAACATCTCCTTTCACACACATAGCTTACAGATATTAAGAATAATATATGGAAATTAAAATATCTATTTACAGCAGTGGGATGAGTTACTAAATATGGCCAACAATATCATTAATAGTTGGAAAGCATTTTCCTTATCATACCAGAAGAAAGTGTACTTGTTGCATTCTGTTATTCTTGGTAAACTTGGCTATGTGGATAATGAATATCCTTTTTCTAAAGAAAGAGAAGCCAATAAAAAGGGATATACTATACTATACTGCAAACTAACTGATGGTAAATTAGGTATTCATAACCATTTTGCGTTTCTTGCTACCTTGCATTTCTATTGAGTATTGTGGAAAGTGTTATTTAAAGATACTAATGTAATTGGGAAGATATTGTGGATGTGATATATTACTGTCTGGGACTGTCTTAATAAAAACATAAAATTGTAGTTAACTGTATTGCTAAATAATATTAGTCAAAATATATGGAATACAAAATCTCTTTCCAGACTGTTTTCTTTATAGAACATTGTGGTATGAGTTCATAATGGGTATTTTTATTATATTAGACCATATGCTACTCACACTACCACTGTTTTGTGAACAATTGCAGAAAGTCAGCTTAGATTTACTAGAATATAAGATTTGCTGCACTTCAGTATCAGCAATCAATATACTTAGTGTGGGAATAGCACCCAAAGCCTTTTGCACCAAAGGTGAGTGTGCTGCTTGCTGCCCCACTGACAGTACACATGAATTCTCAGACTTTTGGGAGCTCTGTCCTGCCCCCCCCCAAAAAAAAAAAAGAATTGTTGAATTTTTTAGACTGTCAATTTGAGTTTGTATTCCTTTTTGAGTAGTTTTATAGTGACTGTTAAAAAGACAAGACTATTACCATACACTATGGAAAGTATATATTTACTAACTGTTTATGGGTAAATCTTAAATAATGATGTTGCAGATTGCTTTCATAGTTAAATTCTCATATGGACTATCAAGGACTATTAGCAATGGAAAGAATAGTTACACATGAGATGTGCTGGTAGAATATAAAACAATTACTTCTCAGGGAGTAACCTTGTTATTGAAGTAATTATTCCAGAAGCAAATTACGTAATTGTAAAAACTTTTGTCAGCTTTAAAAGTAGCATTTGACAATTCTTTGAAAAAAAAGAAATTATGTCCTACCATAATATTCCATTTGTGTTGTTGATCTTCATTCATTTATCACTGACGAGGTTGTCGGTTCTGTCCTCGGAACCGAGTTGACCTTATACCAAGCTCACGCCAGCCAAAAACTCTTGAGCTAAGCTTTTACCCATAGTACCCTTCTCCCTGTTACTTCAGATCGAGTTTGCCTGTTATTAGTAAAGCGGAGGCAGTTTCTGTGCAAGTACCCTAATTCAGCACTTGAACCCAAAGTATCCCCCAGTTGCCATAGGAGAGGGAAGAAAGGTGGGACATGATGAATGAATGAAGATCAACACAGATGGAACATTATGGTAAAACAACTTGTTTATCTGATTTTGTTAATCTTCATTCATTCATCACTGATGGGACAGAGTCCCCAGCTACCTTGTTTCACTTGGACGGCCCTTATGGAAGAATATTCCTGAACACCGTTGATCCAAAAGAAGCTCTTCACCTGGAGACCAAATCCAATTTTTAATGAGTTATAAAGGTATGAGAATTATCCCACGTTGCTGCTGCAGAGATATCATCCAAAGAAGCTCTTGAATGGAAAGCCACAGAAGTAGCCATAGATCTACTGGAGTGAGCTTTGATTTTCTGTGGTATAGGTTTTTCTCATGATGATATATGAAGAGTATACAATCTCTGAGCAATTTAGATAGGGTCACCTTAGAAACTGACTTTCCCATTTTAGGACCAGAAAAGGAAATAAATAGCTGATCAGATCTGCTCATTGTTTTTGTCCTATCCAGATAGAATCTCAACTGTCTGTGTACATCTAACGAATGCAGACAGTACTCTCCTTTATTTGAAAAATTTGGAAAAAACTGGAAAGTCAATAGTCTGGTTAACAGAGAAATCAGAAATTACTTTGGGAAGAAAGGAAGGATTTTCCAGAGTGATACTCTGTCCTTGTGGAAAATTAAATTGGGACGTTTTATGCATAGAGTGTGGAGCTCAGAAATATGCCTAGCTGATGTGATGGCCAACAGAAAAAGAGATTTCCAGCATAAGAACTTGATGTCACAAGTTGCTGCAGGTTCAAAGAGAGGTTGCATCAAAGATTGTAGGACTAGTGTGAGGCTCCATGGTTCTATAGGTTGTTTGACTGGAGGTCTAATGTGAGAGACTCATTTTAGAACAGTTTTACATAGATGATGCGAGATTAAGGAGGAATTCCCAAAACCATTATGGAAATTTGAAATGGCAGGCAGGTGAACCCATATAGTTGAAGCTGCAGCACCATCTTCAAAGAAGTTTGACAAGTAATCTAGCACTGCAGTAACTGGAGCTGAGTATGGGTCTGGATTTCTCTGCTTAGACCAAATCAAAAATCTCTTCCATTTGTCAAGATACAGTTTCCTGGTGGATGGTTTGTGAGAGGCCAGAATAATGTCACGCACTGGGGAGGAAAGGTTGTTCTGCCTGGCAATCAGTGGAAGTGGAGAAATCAAGCTGTCAGCTTGAGACTGGTTAAGTACAGGTGGCTCAACCCTTGGGGGTGAGAAATCAGATCTGGAGTTGGATCCGGAATTCTTGGTTGGCATAGTAAGTGAGGCCGGAGAAAGGGGAACCATATTTGTCAAGGCCAATAAGGTGCTATGAGGATCACTTTGCTTTTCAACTGAAAAGCTTTCTTCACAAATTGTGGAATCAGAGGCTGGAAGGTAAGCATATAGAAGTCCCGTGGGCCAATCATGGATTAGAGCAGCCCTTGGGGATTTCCCCTGCAGGGGAATTAGGGCAAAGTAGCTGCTGCATTTGTGGTTTGACAGGGAGGGAAATAGGTTGCAGCAAGGCTGGCCCCAACGGTTGAAAATTTTCTCTTCTATGCATGATTGAGGGACCACTCGTGAGGCAGGAGAATACATCTGGTCAGCTTGTCTGCAATCATGTTGGAATTCCTGGGGATATGCATTGCTATCAGAAAGCAGTTGGAAACTATCACCCATTGCTAAATTCTCGTGGCTTCTGGACATAAGGGGTAGGACTTGGTTCCTCCTTGCTTGTTGATATACCAGACTACTGACATGTTGTCTGATTGGATGGCAATTGTTCCAGAAGGAAGGACAAAATGAAATGCTTGCAACACTAAAAGCACTGCCCTCAGTTCTAGGACATTTATATGCAGATTTGGCCTCTATTGTGGACCATGTGTCTTGGACTGTCATTCCCTGAAAATACCCCCCCCCCATCCTATCAGGGAAGCATCCATGGTCACAGCGGCTCTGGGCTGAGAAGGATGGAAGGGGGTGGCTCCAAAGCTCTGTTTCTGACCTCATCCACCAAATTAGGTCCTGTTTGCATTGATTTGTTATTCGAATCTGTAAGGACAAAGGATGATGATTTGGGTACCACTGAGATAACAGAAGCCATTGGAGGAGTCTCATGTGAAGTTTTGCAAGATACACCATTGATATAGAAGCTGCCATTGAACCTAGGAGCTGGAGGACTTCTTGAGCTGAAACTTTGTTTTGACAGGGTATCACTCAGAGTTGGAGCCTTAGTCTTTGTTATCTGTGGTCTGGGTGAGAGACTAAACATAAATTGGTGTTGAACACTGCTCCTATGAATTCTAAGGATTGGGCCAGAGTTAGGTTGGATTTCTCCCAATTTATAGAAATTCCCAGAAGGTTCACCAAAGAGAGGGTGTATTTTAGGGCTGTTACCAGTAGATGCTTGGTGGGGGTGGTAAGGAGCCAGTCGTCTAAATATGGAAACACCCAGAATCCTTGCAGTCTCAAGTAAGCTGTTACTACTGCCATGCATTTGGTGAAAACTCTGGGGGCTGTATTGAGTCGAATGGCATGGAACAGAGTGATTGGCTTCCAGCCAGAAGAAGCCTTCTGGAGTGTTTGTCCATTTTGATGCAGTAAAAAGCATCCTGAAGGTCCATTGAGCACATCCAATCGGCTTTCTCCAAAAAGGGAAGAATGGACTGAACTGTGACCATCTGGAATTTTGTTTGGGTGATAAATATGTTTAAATTGCTGAGATCCAAGATTGGTCTCCAGTCCCCTGTCTTTGTTGGCACCAAAAAGAATCTTGAGTAAAATCCAGATCCGATCTGGTCTGGTGGGACTCCTTGGATGACTCTTTTTTAACACAGATTTTTTATCTCTAGAGCTGCTTCTTCCCTTTGACTGGGTGGAATGTCAGGAATTCATCTTGGTGGCTTTGGGTAAGAATCAAATGGGATGTGGTAACCTCTGGTTATTATCTTCTGCACCCAAGAGTTGGTGGTTATCAATTGCCAGGCAGTGTGGTGCAGAGAGAAACATCCCCCGACTGATTCCAGAGGAAAGCAATCAGGCCGCTCTTCAGAAGTGCTGGTAGGGTTGTCCAGAGAAAGAATCTCTGGGTCCCTGGTTACACAGGCCCCCTCTGCCTCAATATAGGCATCTTCCAGAAGAGTTACTCCCTCTGCCTCTGGGGGTGAACTCACCACTTGTGTCACGAAAAGGACCCTGAAATTTTTTTGTGCCACACCTTTCCACTCCCCTGATTCCTGAAGAAAGAATGCTGAGAGGTGGAAAAGCATACACCTATGGCAGACAGGGTCTTTCCGTCCTTCTCACACCTGGCAAAAGTGTCCTTCACTTTTGGGCCGAACAGGGAAGATGCTTCAACTGGAGCGTTCAGGAAGGAAGACTTAAAGGGGTCCGCAAAGTCACAAGGTGCATCCAGGTGTGATGTCTCATAACTATGCCTGAACCCACAGATCTTGCCAGCCCTTTGGTTGCATGGGATATTAACCTCATGGATGAGTTTGATGTTGATTCCAGGGTTGCTAGTTGCAAGGCAACTTTGTCACTTACCTCGTCAGACACCTGTCCTGATAAAGTTCCTCACCCTCGTGACCAAACCACACCAACCATGGGAAAATCCAGCATTACCCAAACCCAGGCGTGGGTTATTGCATAAGTGCCCTTTACTTACTAGGAGGAAGTCTACCTGAGTTGCATGTTGGCCACTCTTGTACGTGATCTTGTGACTGCCTCTCTTCCTGAACCATGTGTTGGCTACTATCAAGCCATTTGACAAACAGAAGTCAAGAATAGCCTTTTCTTCTTTTATTTCTGTTGCCACACACATTTGGAGCTAGACATGTCTCATATCCTGTTTAGTCTGTCCTGATATGTGCATTCAAATCCATTATCAACACCAATTCATGTTGCCCTGCTTTATGCTGTAGGTCCTGCAACTGCTGACTGAATATATTCTTTTCCTCACTATCACAACCCTGCTGTGGAATATAGGTTGAGATTATGAATACTACTCTATCATTATTTATTTATTTATTTATTTTATTTTTATTTATTTAACATTTGTTAACTGGGAAAATCCAACTTGGAATGAAGCCAATTTTCAGCGGAGGCCTGGGAAGAAATGCACCAGATGCATGTCATTGAATATGGGAGGAAACTGGAGCAGCCAGAGAAAACCCACATGAACGCAGGGAGGACATGCAGACTCCACAAAGAAGGCACTCCAGCCAAGAATCAAACTGGAGAACCTCTTGTTGTGAGGCAACAACTCTACCGCTGCACCACTGCGCCATCCGATATGTGCTGATAGGTTGGAATTTGATTGCCAAGAGTCTGCCACTAATTCTGATGACATCTCTCACTGCCTTCTGAAGCCTGTCCCTCACCACAATTCCCAAACCATGTGCAACCTGTAGACTTTGGATCATAAGCCAAGTTACTTTGCTGCACTGCTCTTCCATCTTGTTTCCTGAATACATAGGATGTCCAGCCTCCTCCTTACATCATGACATCTACCTCCAAACTCCATCCTGTCAGTGAACCTACACTGAGTGTAGCAATTCTTAGTTCATGTTTGGCAAGTTGATTGGTTTTACATCCAGCTTTTGCTCAACTGAGCTATCCCAGGTAACCCAAGCTGGACAACTGGACATCAGCCAGCCAGTACCTTACTGACCCATAGCTGCTGAGCTTTTATAGCAGACACACACTGGCAAATAGGGGCACATACACCACTCCCACTGTTAGCATGGGTCCATGGTGTAGTTTGGAGTAGGCCGAGTCCTTAACGAACTTATCACCAGCAAATACCCATGCCCATTTGCAAACATTACTCAGCACAACCAAATCACCTAGAGCCAGTCTGACAAGTCTAACATGCAAAGTCATGGAACGAATTATCATGGAAATGATCACCAAGGACACTGGCAACCTATATTGAACTTATTCCAGTTTGGCTTTTTTAAGGGAAGGTCTTGTCTATTTAACTTGCTAGACATCTTTGAGAAAGTCACCAAGGCTATGGATGAGAGGAAAATGTTGCATACCCACATGCCAAAGGATCAAGAATGCCTTGTTGCCGAGGCACTAGAGGTGAATGAAAGGTTTTATTTCTTCCATTTGTGGCTGTTGTTTTGAAAATGGTGCATAACACCTACCTTGAACTAGCCAAGAGATTCGATACAAAACCCCACTCAGGTATTGTTGAAAAACTCTAAGAACTAGCCATAAATCTCAGCATAACTCATTGGATTGCTGGCTGGTTCACAGATAGGAATCCAAACAGTTAGGATTGGTGAGACAACCTCCACTAGGAAACCAGTCACTGTAGAGTACCCCAGGGCTTCATGCTGGGTCCACTGCTGTTTGGCTTCTAGTTCTCAGAAGTCAAGGCACTGGCCATTGTCACAGGCCTCTAGCTCACCAAGATTCAGATGACTAAATTGGGAGCTATCATAGATTCCCCCCAGGACACTAACATTCTACAAAACAATCTAAACATAGACAAATGACTGGTGCCAAAGTCAGTTTAAAACTCAACATGAAGAAATGCATTATAGTACCTTTTGGGAAATTGTCCACCCAAACTAATTACTCCATTGATAAAACACCCCTATCCCAGTAGTTAAGGATCTGGGAATATATGTACAGAGTAATCTGAACTTCAACTAACAAGTAGCTAAGATAGTAAGAAAATTATTCTATGTCGCCCAGCTCATAAGCAAGGGTATGGCATCCAGGTCCAAAGAAGTTATAGTACCACTCTACTCAGCCCTTATCAGACCAATAATCGTACCTCTCAACTGTAGAGATTTTTACACAATGTCCAGATTTTTGCCACATATTTGCAATCTGTTTTTCATAAAATTGTGGTTTTATGGTAAATTAGTGGCAAATCATTAAAGATTGAAGTTAGAAAATAATGACAGACATTTGAGTTTCAGACTTCATACCCTTCAGAAAATTCATGCTAATGCAAAAACCTGTTATTCTATAAACTTTCTAAGTTTGTCAGAGCAATATTTAAAAATTGTTCTTATTTTTTTACCTTTGTCCCAATTTTATTTATGACTTTGTCCAGATTTCTTGCTCTAAGAGCTTGAGAATTATGCCCATAATTTAGTACATTGCCCCCATTGGCATATACCTAACAGGCACTTGAAAAACCTGGAACACCCTCAAAGATTCCTCACCAGGAGAATCCAGTGTATGAATACCCTGTCCTACACAGATCGTCTTAAGGCCCTATCTCTGTACTCAGTCCCCTACAAGTTACTGAGATGTGATCCATGCCTAGCATATAAGGCATCATCATATCCTGCCCTGCTGGATCTCTTGCACATCCATAAAACAAACAGCACCCGGAACACTAGATCCAAAGACATAAACTCTTCCTGCATTATAAATAGAACATGCTGGAGAGACTGATATGCGTCTCAAAGTATCTCCACACTATGTAAGTCTCCACAGAGCTGAGAAAAAGCGTTCTTCCCTGACCCTACTCAAATAAAATCTTGATCATTGGATGGGAAATCACTAATTCACCCCCAGTCGGGCACCCATGTCTCTGAAGGACAGAAGTCGACAGTAAGTAAATGAATCCCCAACTAACATACCCCCCATATAGCACTTAGCTACTGCCTTACTTACATACATCAACATACCTAGGCATCCAAGTTATTCAGGGCAAATCTGCATTGGGTTACATGGTTAGGCCTCTTAAACCCTGGTGGTCATTAGCCTAACAAAAACTTATTAACCTATGAACCTCAGAAGAAGAAATAATGGCATCAGTGTAGAGTCCCAAGTAGTTTCAGTCGCAGAGAAGGTCAAAGAGAACAGATTACAGTGATTGGGGCACACGTGGAAAAAACTGAAGATAATCTGGTGAAGAAGATTTGGAACAGATGGGATGAAAGCAAAAGGAATCAATGCTGTCCAGCAAAGAGATGGCTGGATTGTATGAAACAAAAGAGAAGACCTGTGATAGTCAGGTATGACTGTTGAACAAGATGGGTAGGTGACATTGAATCAAGAGACATGCCGACAGTTGACACGACACCCTGACCCTCTGTAGGAAATGAGAAAAAGGGGTTAATGATGGTGATGATGACAAGAATGAGTACATTGTTGCTTACTTAAATAATCACAGGCAAACTATAACATGCTCTGTTCTAATCAGAGCTCCAAACCAGTACTCTTAGCTTTCTCACAATATGTACATAATACACTTAAAAAAAAGACTGTAGTCTCTCTTTCAAGGCCTTCCGTATAGTGCCTTATTTTGTGAAAAAAATACACCTGCATCTGCTCTTGACATTGACTTAGGTTCTGAAGTCATCAACTGAGTTTCTAGTTATTTGCTTGAAAGTATACATCCATAAACTGGATACAAGCATTCTGAAGCCAAGAATATATTATTACTGAGGTACACTGAAGTTCCATACTGGGATCTTTGCTTTTAACATAAATGCTAACAGCATATCCTCAGCTCACATCCTGCTTATCTGACTCAGCGAAGATAACACTACCCTTCTAGTTTAATTAAAATCTCTAAAAGATGTCAGCAGCCATGTATAGCTATCCTTTACAAATTTCTATGCATGGCTGGTATTTTCTGGACTAAGACCTTAGGAAAAAAAGTCATGTTTAAAACTCAGTCTGACTCAGGTCCCTTAAATTAGCTATGCTTCACTTTATTGTCTGGTTCAACTGTTGAAATAGTGCTGAATATTAAATTGCCAGCTGTTATACTTGCCCCAAAGACTGATGTTTGATCAACATGCCAATAAGCTGGTATCAAATATACCAAAGTAAGGCATGCTCTACAGAATAAAAGCCTCCTTAACAGAATAAGCTCATTTAACCATGGTACTTGACCTTTGTCTTGACCATCTTGTTGTATGTCTTCACAGTTCTGCCAAATGTGTACAAAATGTAACTCATCAGACTTCAGTAAGCTTATAATACAGTAGTAGAATTTGTCACCTTTGTACCAGAGAGAACTAATCGCCATATTACTCTAAAGAAACCTGATTAACTAATACTTACCATTCAGTTTACCCATGCATAGGAAAATTTGTACACAGTATGCTTTGTAGAAGCAATTGATGCCCTGCTATTCAAGATATCACATAATCTCAGTTTACAAACCCAAAAACTGATTACAATTTTAAAAAAACAAGAACCATCATGGAGAGTCTGTGTTCTTATTTTATGTGTCTAAAATTTGAAACAATATCCCTTAGGACATCATAACAATTTCCAAAGTGTATCAACTTAAAATAATTAAAAAGTCATCCTTTTCCTAACTGGAATAAAGCTGAGGTTGTGTTGTTTGCATCATGCAGAAGGTTTGGTCAACATTTTTCTTAAAAAGGCTAAGCCTAGCCCACATAATAAACCATCTCAGACGTTATGACATAACTGGTCTCCTTTCTTCCAACTGGAACAACAACCAAAAAACAAGGCGCAGGCACTCGAAACCAACCATTTATTGGTCTCCTTTCTTCCCAATACTAACTCTATAGGCATCATTTTACACATGTTTCTATTCTTCCATTATTGCCATCTCACTCATCCCACCCTTATTTATTTATTTATTTACATTTGTTGACTGGGAGTGTCCGACTGGACATAGGTCCATTTTCAGCGGAGGCCCGGGGAGAAAAGCTCCACAGTTAAAATAAACAGACAGTAGTTACTTTGGATTACATAGTGATTAACAATTTAACATAGCAATTAATTACAAACATATTTACAGATGAAGAACATAGTACATCAGTAGACAACTAGAATCTTTATCTGCGAAGTACATAACAGACACTAACAAATGTTAAGAAGTTCCTGCTGTATAATAAGTACTAGGCTTATGAGCATCTGAGTTTGCTATAATCAAGGTAGTTAGTGGGGTGGAAAGAAAGGTAGTGGTTGGATGGGGTGGGTGATATTAGAGTGGGAGCTGCAAGGGCATAGCCAGCATGTTTTTTTAGTAAAGTTTTGAAGTGGGTGCGTGATGGTACGGAGGTAATTGTGGGTGAGAGGGAGTTCCATAATTTGGCTATGGCGCAAGAGAATAGTGCTTCACCAGCAGAGTTATTGACTTTAGTGATCTGCAAGTGATTTTTGTTGCTGGATCTTAGTGGTCTGGTGGTGTGATAGGGTTGGAGTAGATTCTGGAGGGATGGGACATTTAGTGGATGGTTTACTAGTTTGTGGGCGAGTGATAGTTGATACCATTGAAGAAGGTGAGGGAGTTCAAGCCAGCCCAGTTCAGCAAGTGAGAGACAGTGGTGACTACGGTAGGATGCCCCTGTGGCAAATTTGGCGATTTTGTTGTAGCAGGTCTCTAGCTTGTTTAGATCACATTGCCTTAGGTTGGTATATATTGGAGATGCAGGGTGGAGATAAGGTGGGAATTTGCTATTGAAATCTTTGCTGCTTTGGTGAGAAGTTGCTTATTTCTGTATAATGCTCCTTGTTTTTTGTGGACTTTTTTTATGGTCATGGATATGTAAATGTCAAATTTTAGTTTATTGTCTATTTCCACTCTTAGCAATTTGGTGTGTTCAGTTGGGTATATAGTGGTGCTGTCTTTTGCTGTGATGTTAAAGTGAGAGTTGTTTTGAGTATGTTTGGTGGGTTGGAAGATGAGTAGTTTAGTTTTGTTTGAGTTGAGTATTAATTGGGCATCAGATAACCAAGTTTCAACAGAGGAAAAGACTTCCTGTGTGACTTTTTGCAGTTTGGGTAGGCTGAGCAGATGATGGTTGAGTCAGAGTGTGCCATGTTTGGTGGCAGAGGCTAGATTATTGGTGAAAACAGAGAAGAGTAGGGGTTCAAGCATGGATCCTTGGGGAACCCCTATGGAGACAGGTAGTTGGGGAGGTATGTCATTCTGCCATACAACGGATTGTTGGCAGTCAGACAGGTAACTCTGAAACGAGTTGGTGACTGATTGAGAGAAGGATAGGTTATTGAGGACAGAGATGAGTTGTTTGTGTGGGACCATGTCAAATGCTTTAGATAGGTCTAGGAAAGTAGCAGAGGAGAGATACCCATTGTTTTTATGCTGAAGGATAGTGTTAGTAAAGGAGAGTAAGGCAGTGGTGGTGCTATGGTTTGGATGGAAACCATGCTGAGTATTGGAAAGGATGTTGTTAGTAAGGAGGTAGTCTGTGACCTGAGAATGTATGCATCTCTCTAGTATTTTGGAGAGTGGAGAGAGAATAGCTATGGGGTGGTAATTGGTTAGCTCTGTGGAGGGGCTGCCCTTGTGGAGGGGAATTATATGTGATAATTTCCACAGTGTGGGAACGTAACTTTCTGACAGAGATCGGTTAATCAAGATGGATACTTGGTAGGCCAGAGCATCAGCTGCGATTTGTAGGTATTCACTTGGGAGGTTGTCTGCTGCTAATTTGGTGGGCTTAAGTTTAGTTAAGAGCCCTTAATTGCCTTTTCCTTGCCTCTAGCTTCCTCATCATCGTTCTGTCTCATTCTACACCCAGCTCCCTTGCACTATCACCATTAATTGTAAATAAGTTCTAACAACCCTGAGTACAGCTCCTGTAAAGTTCTCTATAACAATGTTTGTACTTGAAGTAAATAATTCTATTCTGTACTTACTGAAAATAATGTACAATTTCAGAACATTATTTATTTATTTGTTTATCTATTTATTTAATTAATTAATTATTGTTATCTGGTTAAGTGAACTGGTCCTTCTTAAATGTCTTTCATTCTTCTCCTGGACCTCAATGGATAGGATTAATACAACCACATGCATATGGACAATTTAATTAACCAATCAACCAGCATCTTTTTGGTGGGATGGAAGAAAACACAGCATCCTGAGAAAGGCTTTACAAACATAGTTCAGTACTAAGCTAATTGCCCTTACAAGCCATTTTAAGCCTAGCCAATTATCCCTTGTGAGATTCAAACCTGGCACCTTGTGTTTGTAAGGCAAACACCTTAACCATTAGGCCACCCTCCCATCCCTTTAGTTTGTTAATAAACATTTTGGCATTTCTAAGTTGAAGTTTTTTTGTGCTATACTGTTAGTTTATCTCTGACTTTATCTTGCTGCTGCATATCCTTTTGTGTTCGACTTGAGTAGGACTGAAGCCCAGATCCTGGAATTGTGAACCAGAGATCTTACCACTAACTCATCATATTGTCTTACTGCCTCATCTCCTTTACCCAATTATGTACCAACATCTCCACATATAGAATGTTCACTAGTGTTTATAACTTTTGAAAAGAAACGTATGCTTGATATCATAGTTTGATAGCTATTGTAAACACTTCTCATTACCTCTGAACTTCTGTAATGGGATAGTTTCCTTTCCACATAAAATGCTGCTTGTTAGTATATGGACCATTATGTCATGTTCATTTCTGTGCTGTTTTTCTCTGCAAGCCTGTGCTGAAAATGTGCTTTGTCTATTTGCATCTTCCTGATTAACAAATGCAAGTAAATTGTTGTACTGTCAAGCTACCCCTTCTTTTTCATGACATTTATTTCATATTCTACTGGCAGCTTCAAACACCCATGGAGAGCTTTGCTCTACCTCCTACTCTGTTAGTGAAATCTAGATCCCTGATTGTGAAGTAATGTGCCTATTTTGTCTCTCCTCCCTCTTCAGTTGCCACCTATTTCATCATCTTTCCCACTCTGGGCCTCCAGTCTGTCACATTGATGTAGATACTCTTCTTCTACATTTTGTGATCCAGATAACTGCCTTCTTGGGAGTGTGCCTGTTATTGTTTCCCAGGACCCAAATAATTTGATATCTTTTCCGTTTTTGTAGTTCTCATTCATTTGTAAGCAAATCCCCTTAAAAAATATTTTGGATCACAAGCGTTATACAGAATTTATCTTAAAATGGCTTACAGAATATCAAACTAAAGTGTGGAAAGCACAGTCTTGTTATTTTGATAATTTAAAATGTGTGCATCCAGCCCATGAAAACCACATAATGAAGAAAAGACCTTGGGTCAAACAAAGCAATCTGAATATTTCTGGTTTCGCTTCATAGTTATGCTTGAACTGCTTGATGTTTTACCACATTTTATAGTCTATTAAACAAGTAATTCTTCAAACAGACCATTTGCACATATACAGAATGTGAAGCACTAGATTCCAGAATTGTGGAAGTAGAATTTCAATGTGTTTAGGCCAAGAGTAAACAGCATATAGTATTGCAAAGAACCAAAGCTTAATGTAAAACTCCTTCTGAATCATAACAGTTCTGGACCTTCTGCACCATTCTATCACTCTTTATTAAGACTTCTTTACTTACAACTCTTCTGTTTCTTCCGTGCCTGCCAAGTGGGATATTAAAATACATTGGCAGATTTTTGTAACAAATATAACCAAGAACCTCATGGAATGGAAACCCTCTTATCAAGTACACTTCTCAGTTCTATAGTTTGTGATGCAGAAAATGTTATGTTTGTATTTTATTTTCTTGACATAGGTGTGCCCCCTACCCCCACCAGCCACACTGTATTTTATAGGAGTTGCAACCTCCTGCTGTAATACCATGACAGGATGACTCCACAATAAGTCACTATGGGAATTAGTAACCAGACTATGCAAGCTGCTGTAGAGCTAAAAAAAGCATGTAATAGGACGCTTGTTCTTAAAAATTAACTTTGTTACAAAGCATGCTCTGCTCCAGCATGGAATATACAAATGAATTCTGTTATAAGACCATTTTTATATGCATCGTGACATGCAGAGAAAAGGAAGCAGGCAAATGAACATAAAACTTCAAAAAACAGATTGCTTTCCTTTTTCACAAATTAGCTTGCACCTTCAATATTTGGAGCAAACTAATAAGGAAATTCTACACAAAACAATTACATAAGGGAAGTCAGTTCATTCTAATAGTCATATTACGTCCAAAGTGTCTCCTCTTAACATGATGATGTAAAATTGTAGACCATTATTTACACTGCAGCCCTGCAGTAAAAGTGAATTGAGGCTGAGCAACAAAGAGCTGAACCTTCATTCACATTCAGTTAGTAATAAAGGCTGACAGAAGGCAAAAAGAAATATCACTCCTGTAGTATCAGAAGTTGTTGAAAGTCTTTATTACTTTGGGTCGTTTTTGATTGTATATAAATATCCATATCAGCGTCAGTGCTCAACAGGCAGCACACTTGTCTTTGTGATGGAAGATTGGAAAGCTGTGAGTTCTATTCCTACACCTGGTACTTAGATTGAATTCAATACTGATAATGCAGTGTAGTATAAGGGTGGTGCTGCCCTCTGGGTAAGATGTTAAAATGAGATTCCCATCGGTTTCAGTTGGTGGTAACTTAATTTGGATGTAAAAGATCTCACTCATGGCACTTACTGAAAAAAGAGTAGGGGAGATTCCCTGGCCAAATTTCCCCCACTCAACCAGTGTGGGTCTCCCCTGAAAAGAGGACTAACCTAGTCAACCAAGAATGTACACTGTGCATATCAGATTGCTTTACATGTCAAGTGTCAGATGATCTTTCCCACCTCTTGGTGATATGATCCCATGATATTTCCATTTAAAGACTTAAAAACTTTCAGGTCTTAATCTTGCAATAGTTGAGAACTGCTGTGCTAGGCAAGCAGGACTAAACTTCATTCTGCTCTACGGTATAGCATTTTCCAGCAGAATTATTCAAACCAGTGTGCAGCTGCAAACACACAAATACCGGTTTCTTTGTCTATGAGCAACTTGAGATATAATTTTTTTTTCCATAATAAATCTTTATTGTTATATTATTTTCATACACAATTAAAAACAAAAACAAAATTTTGATTTGACTTGGAAGTGGAAGACTGCATTTATTTGCTATTAAATGAATAACCCCACTTACAGTACGTGCTAGCCCTCACCAAAACATATTGATTCTTAATCCAGCATTAAAGCAACCACCATGACACTGATTGAACCAGCAGATCCACTTTGTTGTTTACAGACCCTACTGATATAGCATTTCAAAAAGGGAACTCTTTTTTTTTTAATTTGGTAAGCATATGTCAAACACTGTGATATCTTTATTAACCTAACATCAATGTTAACCATGTCTTACACTGAAATTCAAGACCTATGTGCAAAACAGTCACCTTTCAAATTCTGATTTTGAAGTCTGTTCAGCAGATCTCTGTTGTGATGACTCCTTAACATGCTGAGACTGTCTGCAAAACTAGTTTTACAGCATTTAATCTGAACTTTTGCAACCTTGGCAAAATTCCCTCCCCCAAAAAGATAATGGTTTGAATGCTCTGGAGGTATGTGGGTTTCCTAAATCAAATGTCAAGGAATCAAGCACAGCAAAGGTCATTTTCCATGGGGACTGGCTGTTTATAAGAGACTTATGTTGTGTAACAGGATCCATCTGTGCTGAACAAAAAAAAAATGTATGCTATAACTCACTTCATATAATACAGCCGTACACACAAGTTTAACTATGGCAATTCCTTAACCCCTCATTTTGATGGGAAAAAAAAATTTCAACTTGAAAAACATGGAGACATAAAATAATTGATACCTAGTTCATTTTAATACAAAGTAATAGATATAACTCAGTGCCTGCATAATATTTTCTTTCTTGATATGTGAAATATGTAGCCATATTTCAAACACTTGGCAGTATTAAATTATGATTTTATACCAGATGAAGTGAGCACCTGTATATTTATAAAGTTTAAGGGAATATAGCTTAACATAATTTAACATGAATTTTGCATTGAAATCTTAATTTTGACTGCAAATCAAATTGTTTCTAAATAGTACTGGGAACATCTGAGTAGTAAAGTAAAATAAATACCTGCTATCAGTACAATGGAGTACAGTTTAATTATTAAAATTTCTTTTACTAGATAAGCCAGATTAGACCAGCTGCTCTTTGGTTTTCATCAGTAAATATGAAACATTAAAAAGATAACTGGCTTACTCATGGTCACACAGTATGGAGAACAGGATTTGAGTAGTTTCAAACACAAATCCTTAACATTAAGCCTCGGTGTTTTAAGTAGTTTGCTTTCCTGCTGTGTATGTTAAATTGCAGCTAAGAGGTGCTGGATACTATAGCATTTCAGTACTCCTTTTGTTTTTCCATTTGTGGTGCAATAGTAATCTTATTTAAAATGTGAATAATAAAAATAAAACAAAAAAACTTAAGCTTAAGTAAAAAAACAAAATAATATAATGATTAATTGCTTTCTTCTCAAAACAATACAAGACTTCTTCAGAACGACATTTCCCATGTTAAGTTACCTTTTAATAGTTTAACATGGGAACTGTGCTGAAGAAGTCTTGCTTTGTTTTTATTTGGTTTTGCCACTCTAGCATTTGGTGTTTTTTTTTTTGTTACTTTGTTTGTTTGTTTTTATTTAAAATGTGCCAGTAAATTTGTATTCAAAGTTACAAATATTCTGAACCATTTAAGTCAGTTGGTTTATTATGCACATTAAGACACAGAAATATAAATATTAATGGCTGCATTAATTAATTCTCAGAAACATCGGAACATCATATGATCTCATAGTTTTATGCTATTAACACAGTTTCACAACTGGAATACAGATTTTTAAAAATCCAGACCCTCAGACTTTATGCCTTATTCTTTATCAGTTTATTTTCTTTTCCTTTTGTTATTGTAAACTATATCAGTGGTGTAACACATTCAGTTATATGAATTCCTTAAATAGGATCTGTCATTTTGAGAAAGAAATTCAAAGCAAGATGTTTTGCATTAAGGTTTAACTTACTTCTGTCTCCATAAAAAGATCAATTAAGGGAAGCAATTTACATCTCTGTAATGTTTGCATCCGTGTAATGTATGGAATATATTTTACATGTACATCATCACATTAATCCACTTCTGAGAAGTAGACTAAAACATAGAGGATTATGATTGGGCCACTGATCGTAATGTATATCTTATGTGTTTGAGAATGGATGCCGAGAAATTCACCCCAAGAGCGAAACTTGAGATTTGAACCTTGGCATCCATGCAGAAAACAGATACTATTTCTTTGTGATTAGAAATCCAATCATAATTTTTTAGTGAATGAAGATTTATCTGCTCCATGTACTACTAGTTAAAGATAAGTAAGGTAAAGAAATGAAATATCACAATGTGTGGTGATGGCTTTGAAAGCCAATAATAAATAAATAAAACAAATAAATAAGGCAGTAGGGAAGTGATTGACATTGTTATGCATTCCTTGAAACTAAGCCATTTCATGTCCTGCTACTGCTGTTTAGTGGTCAGTGCTGTCTGCTGTAAAGCAGACTCGATGTTAACAGCTCATAGTGGTTGCTTAGTCATTGTTAAGGTGGGGTCTCACACTAGAGTAGCTCTGAACCAGGATGTAATTTAGTCATTTTTTCCACATAATCACAGCACTCCATATACTCCAAATAAATAATAACTAAACAGTATAGTGCTTAACCCTTTGATGACATCATAATGTTTTATTTCTAAGTGAACGTTTGCCAGTATTACAATATAACACTGTACACACAAAATGAAATGTAAATCTTACTGAGGACTAAGCAAAAAAAACATGCCAGATTTAGTGGACATGAGCCTTGTTTTTATAGAAAGTGATGTTGTCTAGAAGACAGCCAAAAACTGTATCGGGTGGGATTCATGAATTTCTTATATTTTGCACAAGTCCAAATGCCAGGAATGTAATCAAGCCTCTACTCAAGACCTGTGTGTTGCATAAGGAACTATGAAGGGTCATGAGCCACAAATCCAAGAAATCCTCCTCCCACAAATGTCTGTTGCCACTGCACCATGGGTCAGGTAACTAATCATAAGTGTGCACAAGGATTACAGGAATGTGGTTCATGACTATTGCTACTGTTGCTGGAATGAGTAGAAAAGTAAGTCAGAAAAATCTTGAATAGAGACAGCTGTACTTTAATGGTATATCTCTGTAGAATGTCACCCGACCAATCAGTCAGTCAGTGCACAGAGCCTTTCTGATGCTACCTTGTACCAGACATATGCAGTGGCCACTCCACAACAATATGCCTCCTCCCAGTAGGGAGAGAGTTGTGCCTGTACCACCATCTTCATTGTAGGTTCAGGCTGTATTCATTCTCATTGCATAAATAAATTAATAACAAGGTATATACATGGTGTACGGTGCATTTCCATGAAAAGCAAGGTATTCCTATGGTTGTATACAGAACAGGTAGGATATAGCTACAGTTCACTCTGTATATTCCTAATGAACAGGAGACCTCTAAACTAGATATTATACATTTAGGCAAAGAATAAGTATGAATAGCTAACAAAGTATATTTGTGATAAAGATGGAATTTATGAAAACTGTCAATAATTCTCACATATAGTAAAGATGCTAAACAATTTAATTTCATTGATAAACATGTGCCACTTGGTGGTGTGAACAATGGATCTAGATGTTTGTTACCATTGATGTTACAACCTGGCCCTTTTGTCAAAATGGGAAAATAAGAGGGTGATGGATGGATGGATGGATGGATGGATGGATGGATGGATGGATGGATGGATGGATCGATGGATGAATGGATGGATAAACCAGTGGAAGTGAAAGGCTTATATCTTAGAAAACAGCCCAGTACCAACTGGTTATGCAAAAACTCTGGCTAAATTCTGTCCCTATGGAGTTTGGCATTAGGGTTCCTCCAAGAAACACCCCCATACTCTATATACATCATGCCTGTGTTTGAGTTTGGTCCAAACTTGTTGCAGTTGTTTGGTTTGTTGCTGGTCCTAACTCTGCCTCCTGCACTATCTTTTCTGGCAGTGTCCTGTCCAAATGCATCCTTCCTGGAGGCTTTGTATGTGGTCTTTGCTGATATGTCTGTTAAGTATGGAACATGCTGACAAGGTTTATGAATTAACATAAATTACTAAGATGAGTAGCAAGTTTAGAGGTTACATCAACAACTGTACAAAAATAAGGCAGTAGCAAGCTCGCTCCCACCCTCACTGTGTACACATATTGAGTCTGCTGTTCTGCTCCTACCCCTATCAGCAACTCTGGAAAATGCTAGAGTTTTTGCATAAGCACATGGTACTGGGCTGTGCTCACAGTATTTTGTCAGTGGTTATGGTGACAGCAGTACAAGACGTACATACAACAGAAGAGAAAGTTTAGAAGAATGAAAGCATTACTTGCTAAGGGACAAGTGAGGCCAGTCTCCACAGCCAACAATAAAATAAGAAATCATTAACTAAACACTGTAAAAAAACAGATGTGCACTGCAGGCCACTCTGCAGTGCTCACTGGATTGGAAATGTATCTGAGAAGAGCCTTCTTTTAGCTAACTTCCTAGGCACTTTCCGTCTATCATCTACCTACTTAATGTACTCCCGCAGCTTCAGCTTTCTAGTTGTATAGTTTTGCTTACTACTGTCTTACTACCACAGTGTGAATAAATATTACCCAGGCAGCAGTGTCTTGTTCAAAAGCATCCCTCCTGGAGGCTGTGTATGTGGTCTTTGCTGATATGTATGTTAAGCAGGGGGCATGCTGACAATTCTAAATATTATTAAGAGTAATACAATAAAAACGCACTGAGAAAAGATCTTTTTTACACAGCCACACAAAACTTTTGCTGTTTGAGGATAGAGTACAAACACAGAAGTTAAGTGTTGTTATATGTAAATGTGTATTGGCAGCAAGCAATGTCACTACCATGGATGGGCGTGTGTGTGTGTGTGTGTGTGTGTGTGTGTGTGTGTGTGTGTGTGTGTGTGTGTGTGTGTGTGTGTGTGTGTGTGTGTGTGTGTGTGTGTGTGTGTGTGTGTGTGAGTGTGTGTGTGTGTGTGTGTGTGTGTGTGTGTGTGTGTGTGTGTGTGTGTGTGTGTATGTATGTGTGTATATGTGTGTGCAGGCAATCACAGACAGCTTAACTGTCAGAAAACTTTAATCTGCACATGACAAAAATACCTACTTTACACCGATTCTACACTGGTACAAATGCATATTGACCCAGATGGTAAAGCTGGTTATATATCAAATGACCATACAGTATTAACCTCCTCTTTATATCAGTGTAGCATGTCAACTTAATGAAGTATTGGTTCACATAACCAGGTGAAAATTAAATATGATCAGCCTCACCTCCCCTTCTTCCTTCATGGTTCAAGGCTCCAGAGAGCACTCCAGCACTACTGGGCTACAACTCATATCACACATTTCGGCCACAGAACCCAGACTGAAACACAAAAGGAGGGGGTGTATCCATATTCATCAAGGATACCCACACCTCCAGGTTAGTGGTGCAGCATGATACCTCTGAGAACATCCATGTGTAACTAACATCGGGCAAATCTGCAATGCAAATTGTGGCCTGCTACAGATCACCCTCCATGACCCAGGACCACCACTCTGCCTTTCTGGAGACACTGGAAAACATGAAGGTCCTACCAAACAAAAATATACACAAATCCTCCACTTCTTCACCAAAAGAACATGTAGAATACAAAAAGGAGAACACCAACTGCTGCAATACTGATTTTTAATTCTGGTACCTCGGCCTTCGCCTTCTCCTGGAATACATTTTACTTAGTGCTCCACCCATTTTTATACAAATCTTTAATTAGATAATTAATGCACCATTTTACTATTAATTTGTTACCATTGTTTCATTACTACTTAAAGCAAAAAAAACTTGACATCTCTATGCAACATATTAATTAGAGAATAAATAACATTCATTTTGATAATATGAACATGAATATAAATACTAACAATAAGATATATACCTATTTTTCACACAATGTTGTCCTTGCAAGCAAACCCATTTCCCTGAGTATATTTAAAAACATTGAGAAATATGTGAAGAATGGGATGAACATGGAGGTGTAATATGTTAGTGATATATATTTTTTCAGTACATAGATCAGAAATAATGTTTACAGTAATGTTAGTCTTTTCACATGTTCTTCACATATTTCCCATTAGATAGGAACCCACATACACACACACACACACACACACACACACACACACACACACACACATGGTCACTAATTACTGTCACTTTATTGAGTGTGTGTAACCCATATGTCTTATCAATAAGTGAATTAATGCATAATAGTAGTCACAGTAATGTATTTTAGTTTGGTACTATCAGACTAATACAGTGCAGTAGATTAGAAAGTGTCTGTGCATGCATGCATATGTGCATACACACAGACACACACACACACAAACACACACACACACACATGCGCATACACACACACACACACACACACACACACACACACACACACACACACACACATACCTACAAAGATTCACATAGGTGTGCACACCAGTTACAGCCCTTTTAAAGACTGTATATACATTGGATCTTTCATGAATTAAGTGTATAAGTAACAGTAAATTAGTCCAGCTCATTGCTGTCAGACACATAGTGCAATCTATTGTAATCTTCCCACATATACATATACCTACACTTAGCTATATACACACACACACACACACACACACACACACACACACACACACACACACGCACACACAATCTTAGTCCAACTCTGGTCTTTTCTATAAAACAACAGACATGACCACTTAGACTAGCTGACAGGTTAGTTCAACAGAATATGTCCAACAGAGACTGCAATGCACAGCACATTGGTGTTTAAATTAAAAATATAGTGACCTGAAAAAAATATTTCTTTTTTTTCCTACACTTGATCCATCCATCCAAAAGTAGAGTGTACTTTTAGTTTTGCATTTCAGGCTGCTTCAGGCACAAGTCATCTGAAGCAGTTTGAGACAATGGAAATAGCTGCTCAGTGCTTAGCATATCAGTCCAAATAAGCTTCATTAAAGCGCCATTTCCATCCCCACAGAAATGGCTAGAAGATGTTTTTTCACTATGGCGTATGCCAACATGCTCGGTTTTAGCAAGCAACCCAGCTGTACTCCCAATTTTCACATAAATCAGAACTCCACACATGCAGCATGCAGCTGCATGAGTTCCACATCCCTAAATGGGAAATTGTTTACTATTTGGAACAAATTAAAAGTAGCAGAAACAAGTAAATAAAGGAAGAATCATGGGCTGTAAACCATGCCTTCAGCTACATGCCGCCTCACTTTAAACTGACTTATATGCACCCCTTTACACATACATCAGGCTCTAGTACTATCTATCACTACAGCATTTTTTTAATAAATAGAATTCCAGGCTAATAGAGGTTTTATGTGGAACAGAAAAAAAAAACTATGGTACAGAAAAGGAAGCTTTATATCATTACATTACTGGATATCTAAGTTGACCAGTAAGCTCATTTCTGCAGTGCAGAGTGCCTTGACTGTGACCCTGACAGCCTAATTTCTATGGTAGTCTGTGATTCTGGAAGACATGAGCTGGGGAGCATGTGTGTGATACCATTTGCTGGCTTGCCCATCTTGGGAAGATGGAGCTACTGCTCCCTGTCAAGCTTATCTGCTGCCATGCAAGTGGAGGATTACACATTAGCAATAGCCACAGGACAGGGAAACATGTAAATGATGATCTCAAGAAGCAGAAAGTATCTTCTTGGTCATGTGCGTGGCATAATGCACAAGAAAAAGGTCATCAAAGGATGCAGCTGTAGTGATATGGCTGCACATGTCAGCCACCAAGGATGGACTTTGGATCAAAAATGGAATGTTCTCATTGTAGGGATGCCAGCAAGGGAGCAGATACCAAGATGGCGGCCTGTATGACAGGCTCCCTAG
Source organism: Protopterus annectens (assembly GCF_019279795.1). Lineage (NCBI taxonomy): Eukaryota > Metazoa > Chordata > Ceratodontiformes > Protopteridae > Protopterus > Protopterus annectens. The sequence continues at coordinate 1,174,572,276 of NC_056744.1, read as the reverse complement.
TCTGTTCTCACCTTCACTAGGAAATATCCAGGATAGTGAAATAAATGGGCTGGGGTAATAGAGGAAAGCGTGATGTTTGGCCAGCAAGTTAGGAAAAAGCACATAAAACATGTTACTTATGTAGCAACTTGCTAACATAAATTTAATTACCTCTAATATACCAAGAGAAGAGGTGTCAGAAACCCCTGCACTGTATATATTTACATTTTTTTTCTCAAAACTCAGACATGAAAATGTCACTAACTGATAACCTTGAATACTTCTATACAACACTTTTTTGCTATATCAAACCTTTTGAGGTAAATGTCAACTTGAACATGATAATTTACTAGATAAAGGCACGTTTAAGGATTACCATACCCAGGGAAGTCAGTATAAAATATGTCAGCACAAATGGTTTAAGATCTTTTTGTACCACTACTACAATTAGCTGCTCCAATTTCTTCTGTTGACAACTCCCAGATCTCATTAAGCTACTTACAGACAGACAGACAGACAGATAGACAAACAGTTTTGCTTATCATCCACTTTTTCATGTATTCACTAAGATATATGTGTCACTAAAACAAACACATATAAAAACAGACCAATGTGGCACGAGTGAGAAATGGTATCCACTGAACACATCTCTCCACATGGTAGGCAGCTCTTTAACAGTTTAATAGAAAATGTTAATGCTATGCGCCTTGGGTTTGATTCCTTTAATCTCTATTTGCAAGCTAAGTGATTATGAATGAGTTCTTTAACCAGAACATGCTCCCAGGTTGTTCTAGATTAGAATATAGGCATTTGCATCTAGCAAGCTTACTCTGTTAGGAAATGAATAAAATATAAAAAAAAAAATAGATGGCAGTCAGATCCAGTGACATAGAGGAAATATGGGCCATGCATAACAAGTTCAGTCAGTGGCTTTGGTGTTTGACAGAGCTGGCAAGGAGGATGAGCATAACCATCCTGTGAGGAGGGAATGGAACTGGCCACAGATCACAGTAGCCATTCAGAGAAAGAAGATAGGTCAACAACCCGGGGACTGTGCACTTGAATAAGGGAAAGCAATGTGGTTCCCACAGTAATGCAAGTCACAATGTTCCCCACACAGGGGGGAGGGGATAGACTAATAAAATATAAAAAAAAAATGTCAAAAGGTAACCCTCCCTCGAGCCATCTGTCACCCTAGAGGATCTGGGTAGATCCCCAGCATTAGGGAACAAATGGAATCAAGTTTGATTGTGGTGTGTAGGGTTGATGGTTACCAGGTACAGGGCAAAATGCATAAAGATAAAAAAAAACTGGATGATATTCTGGAATCCAAAGTTAATACTGGATATTCTAGCTCAATGGAGGCCTGCCTTCCTTGAATAATTCTATATATGTTTTTTGTTCAGAACAAGCATGATTCCAGTAGCAGAGACTTGTGCTGGACATGTGCACACAAATGGGAAAGCACATAAACACATGCAATATTCAGCTGATTATCCCATTCAAAGCTCTGGACAGACCTTAAATCAGTTTTTCAGATAAACTTCATCAGCTCCACTATATATATTTATACTTTTATGAGTCCTATTGCCTTCCCAGATAAGGAAAAACAAGATTAAAAGGGCTTTGAGGTAGAATTTCCAGTGGAAAGAAAAAACTAATAATGGCATGAAGAAAAGTATTCATCTGCCAGTTCTTCTTTGATAGGTGACAGGCCATTTTATAACTTACAAGAAGGATACTGTATTAGCAGAAATCTGGGTTAATAAAATACTTACAATCAGGAGAGGGTAGAGGTCGTGTGGAGCTATGTCACACATCTGCTACAAAAAAAAACTTCCAAAGCACCCATAAAATGATAAGAACTCTAAGAATACAGGCTTGAGCACCAGAATTGAGACAGATAAGGAAAATGTACTTTGGTCCTAAAGTAAATGAACACCACAACTAAGCAATGACAAAGTAACTGATAACAGCTGACTTGCACCACAGACATGGTCAGTCTTTATAGCCCTTATATGATTCAGTCATTGTATATTTACTGAATTCAAGAATGAACATCTAGCTTTTATATGTATATAGGTATTAATGAGGTGAGTTATAGTACTCCTCCCCCGTGTGGGTTGAAAGATCTCCTTTTCGCTTATCTTACAGGTAGGGAATGTACCTGTATAATGAGCATTTAGAAAATACTATTATATTTGCACACATCTCATGACATAAAGCTTAAACTAGTAACACTAAATCATAGAATTAGAGTGATAATGAAATGCATTATTTTAAATATCTGCTACTCCATCTGTGATATAATGGTGTTTTTGCTTGTAGCATTAGACCTCATCTATAACTGTACTTGGTGGAATTACAGCTCACTGAAAGTCAGCCCCTAACTCCATGTTAGTGCTTTCTCAGAGTTAGTATATTCTGTAAGAGGTGGAAGGATGAAGCCTTATACATAACGGGAGAATGGATTTAGCTACCTAAGCAAGCACTTCACTTAAGTACAAATCTGAGGATGCCTTTCAATGAGTTGTGATTTTGATGAATTCAGCTATTAATGAGATGCCATAATCCATTTTGGTTTCATTATCATTGTGCCTGTTTTTATAACTATGTTTCTGTTATCTTCATCGTACTATTTGTAGCTATTTGCCAACAAAATGTTTATAAATATTCAGCATAAAAAGAGAATTCTGCCCAGGTGATTAAAGAAGCTTCCACTACATGTTCACAACAGTTCTTGCATTTCCAAACTTAAACACAACTTAGATTCATGTATGGGCAGCAGTCATTTGTTTTCTATTAAGAAATCTAAACTCCTTCATAGCCCATATCCAGTATCAAAATTCTGGCTAAAAGTATTAACATCTTTGCATAAAGATTTAGCCATGAGCAAGAACTATTTATATGTACACCCCGAACAGACACCAACCTGGTTAACAACAGGAAAAACAATGCTCCAACTTAAGAGTGAACCTGCAAGTTATTCTAAAAATTATAGACCAATAACTTGCCTTGCGATGACATATAAACTATACACCAAAATTGATGCTGACAGAGTTTATTGTCATTTAGAAGAAAATTCAATCATGGCAATAGAACAAAAGGGTAATAAAAGAAAGTAATATGGAACAAAGGATCATCTTTTGCTAAATAAAGTCATAATGGAGAACTGTAAAAAGGGGAAGAATCTAAGTATGGCATGGATTGACTACAAAAAAGCATTTGATAGTATCCCACGTTCATGGATAAAAGAGTGCTTAAAAATGTATAAGATACACCGTACACTGATCAATTACATTACAGTGACCATGAAACAGTGGCAGACCACTCTGCAATTAAGCCATGATAAAGGACAAATTATTATCCCAGGGATAAAAATTCAAAGGGGAATATTCCAGGGTGAATCTCTTGCAACCACAGCTATTCTGCCTTGCCCTTAATGCATTAAGGTATCTACTTAACAGCTTAGGCCATAGCTATAATTTGTCTCCTAAAAAACAACAAAATGTAAAGAATTCTCATCTATTCTTTGCTGATGATTTAAAACTGTATAGCTCATCAGGAACTGAAAGCACAACTGCAAGTAGTCAAAACTTTTTCAGATGATATAAGAATGTCATGTGGTCTTGATAAATGTGAAAAAAACAACCTTTAAAGCAGGAAAACTGCATCACCAAGAAAACATCAGTTTGGGAAAGTGATATAAAAGAACTTGAACAAGGGGGAGTATATAAATATTTGGAAACTGATGAAGGATCAACAATAAAACATGAATAACTGCGAATAAAACTTAGTAAGGAATATTTTAGAATACTTAAATTAATCCTGAAAACAGCATTGACATCTAGGAACAAAATTCAAGCTATAAACCAGTTTGCTCTTACAGTCCTAACTTACAGTTTTGGAGTGATTTACTGGCCCCAAAACTTGTTGGATAGATTACACAGGAAAACAAGAAGGATGCTTCATGCTCACTAAATGATTTATAAAATTCAGTGAATATCAAGATTATATATTCCCCATTCTGAAAGAGGTATGGGCCTTCTTGAAATTGATTGCAGGTATAGATCTGCAATTGTGTTGACTGCACACATATCTGCTGACCTCACAAGACCCAAATGTAATGAAAGTTTTGAAACATGAGGAGAATAAATCTAAGATGACTTCCCTACTTAGTCTAGCAGAAGCATATCGCCGTCAAGTAAGAATGGAAATCAAACCAAAAGTAGATAAAAATCAGGCAGCAACTGAATGTGCCAAAAACAAAAGAAAGAATATAATGTGAAGGATCAGATGAGAAAGCAAGAAATGTGAAAAATGCATAAATATAGTTCCAAGTATAGAAAATGAACCTCATGTTGATGATCGAATGCAGGGATGGTTAAGGAGAGGCAAATTCAAACCAAAAGATGAAAGGTTAATATTGGTGGCCCAAGATAGTGGGCTACATACACTTTGGTTTACAAAGTCCATTGAACATGTGGGAGAAACAGACAAATGTAGGTTTTTTTAAACAGAATTGGAAACAGTCACACACCTTGTTGCTTGCTGTGACATACTAATGGCAGAAGGATGATATACTGAAAGGCATAATAATGTGGCAAGAATGTTGCAATGGAGATTCTGCAAACATTATGCTATTGAATTGTCTGAAAAACACTGGAAATATGACCCACACAGCATCATAGAAAATGATGAAGTCTACATCACATGGGCTCACCCATTACCAACAGTTCAAAGTATAGATGCAAGAAAACCAGAAATAGTGGTCCATGCAAAGAAAACAAAAGTAGCATTGATCATTGAAATTACTACACCCAGTGACTACAGTGTCTTGTGTACAGAGAGACACAAGTCATAAAATATCAAGATTTGCAGGCAGAAACAAGAGCAATGTGGAAGAAAGATACCTGACAATTCCAATAGTAGTAGGAGCAATGGGTCTTATAAAAAAGAATCTACAATCATATTTAGATATGTTACCAATACATGTAACTCCATACGAATTGCAGAAAGAGTCATTACTGGGCACATTACAGGTGCTGTGAAAGCACTTCAGACTGAGATCAAAGATCGTACTTTGACTTAGGAATGGGGTCCATTCCCATCATGGTAATACAAATCCAAAAGACTTACAGAAATTAAAATAGACACAATGTAGTGTGAACTCAATATGCAAATATATGGGTTTACAGAATAGGAAATAGTCAAACACATTAAAGTTGGACAGAATCTAGAGTAGTTTCTATTGTTTGGTGGTTATACCAAGTTACAAAGGAAAAATACAAGCTAGTCAGTATGACTTCCATGAAGAAAAACATAGAAATGATTTTAAACCCTGAAGTAATCATTTTTATATACTATTATAGTTTTATGAGAAGTAGCTGATGTGAAATTAATTTTCCAATGTTTCTGACTAGTTTACTAAAAAAATCAGAAAACAGCAAGTCAGTGAATGTTGTTTAGTAAGGTATTTTACAAGTCTCCTCTTAAAAGAATGGTTGAAAACCTAAAAGTAATAAGTATAAGAAATAATTTGGTGAGATGGTTTTAAGAACAGCAGTCAGAGTCTTTAATAGTGTTTATTAGTCACTTCTGAAACTGGTTTTATTATTTTTCATTCATCTGACAGCTCTTTGGTATACTAAGCATGTCTGCAGACAATGCAAAAACTATGGTGGTAGCAGATGATGATCAATGTAAGACTGCACCTGGTTAAAGATGAGCTGTGGAGGCACACAGAAATATGGAGGTTAAAACGTAGCATCAAGAAATTTAAAGTCATAATTTTGAAATTAGGAATCATATGTAGGTACAGAAGACAGATATTAAATGCAACATATAGTTAGGACAACTTACAGTCAATAACATCTTGAAATGTAAGTGGTGATGTCCAATAGGACTATGTGGTTTAGAAAATGGACAGAACTTTGGAATACTTGGAGGGGATGTTGAATTTCATATGTCAGCAGTGTACATACACATCAGTGGCTGTCATGATACTTGCTACATTCAGCATATGCAACTTCCATATATTTTCATCCATGTGCGTTCAGGACAGTACACTCTTCTCTGGTAGGGGTAGCTGTGCAATGCAAATGTAGTGTACTTGTGTATGTGTGTGTGTGTGTGTGTGTGTGTGTGTGTGTGTGTGTGTGTGTGTGTGTGTGTGTGTGCCTTGCATACAAGAACTGTTGTTTCTGCATGCAGTCACTGTGTCATATAGTCAACAGTGCATGCTGTCCTTTTTTGCTGGTATTTAAACCGTGGTCTGTTGTGCATCTTCCTTCATGCATTTATCATCACCAAGTAAGTACTATATGTGACATGCACTTGCTCACTGTTGTCAGAATGTCTTGTTTATGCATTAGAATACTTCACATATTATGTGCTTACATTGCTGTGGAAATTTTGTTGTCAATTGTTATTGATATAGTTATACTCTTTATTAATGTTACAAGACCATCTCTTAACTTAGGTTCATAGGTTCATAGATTAGTACTAGGCTAACTGCCCTTGTGAGTCATTTTAAGCCTAGCTAGTTATCCCTTTTGAGACTCAAACCCTGCACCTTGTGTTTGTAAAGCAAACACCATAACCATTAGGCCACCCTCCCAACCCTTATTAGAGATATAAATTCCCTTACTACTAACCCTAATCCAATCACATTAGTTCACTTAAAAAATATAAGGTCACTCATTCATTCTAACAGAGGCACTTCTGTTATGTCTGGCCCTGTGGCTCAAAGGAATACAGCCCTTACTACACCCTTATTGGCCCAGGTTCAACTGGTCATATGTGCACTGAGCTGGACAAACTAGGAGGGGAAGGATGGGAGTGATTAGTTGATGCCATCGCACTCTTACTGGGAGATGGAGGCTTCCTAGGTCCACTGCAATAGCAACATTAAGAGTTGGGCAGGCTTCATGTTGCAAGAAGTATGTTGCTTAATTGGGATGTTACACATGCATGGAAGCCAACTTGCACCTCATATAGGCAGAAATGCAGAGTTTTCAGGGCTGTCATTGGCTGGAATAGGGTTATGGCACACTCCCCACCAGCAGTAAGACACTGCATCAGCATTATCAATCTCCATACCAGGCCCCAATGTGGGTGGGGTTAAGCCCAAGGGAGACTACGACCAGTCTGGCAGGCCTGGTGATTAAGGACAGGAGCTGGTGACAGCTGATGGTCTGCTGCTGAGAGGAGGCAAAAAAATGACATCTCTGTTATAGCCTTTATTTTCCCCACTCACAGCTAGTGGCATTCCAAAAACTGGAAATGTTATTATTATTCTTTTGCCATAAAATCTATTCCCAAATCCCTGAATATCTTGACCTATTGCCAGACTATAAGTTTTAAATGTGTGTTACTGGGTGGAGTGTGGCAACAGTCTCACAAACAGGTTGCTAGGCAACATTCTGTATTAGCTAGGAAGTAATAAGGTAATATTTGACAACTGGTGTCATATACAAGAAAGTAGGTTAGAGGGCTAAAATAAAGTTAAGGCAAAGTATTGTATAAACAGGTCAAGGCATAGATTGTTATATGCGGAATTGTCTCACTAGTCTCACATGGCATTAGGCAAAGTTAGAGTATCACTACAAAAATGTAAAAAAAGACAAGCATACTGGAACATTTCCTGTGAATCTTAAAAGAGCTTAGCATCTTGTGAACCACAGTTCTGTCTTAAAACAACTATATAAAATGTGTTTTGTAACAAATTCTCTAACCTAGTTCTCCAGCTAACCTTTTCATGGAATCCAAGACCTGAAAGATCAGTCCTGTTCTGAGATGTAAACTATACCAACAGTTTTTCCCACACTCTTTTTGAGGCCCCATTTTTTAATATACATAAGTGATATATTTTTTATCTGAAGTAATTTAACATCTTATGTACACACAACCTTGTAGATACTATTCATGCTGTAGATGTTCTGATCATTTTGCTAATTGTGCAGTGACTGAAGAAGATAATAAATTATAGTGATTGAAGAAGATGATAAATTATAGTGACTGAAGAAGATGATAAATTATTGGCATGAACCCTCAGATTATGTGGTTTCCATGAACTGCAGTTAATAATGCATCCAGTTCTATAGGCACAGAAGAAGAAACTTGAGTTCAGAGATTCTGATGCAAGTTTCAAGCTGATAAACATGCCATAGCAAGTAACTTATTACAGAATTTCAGGCATTTGACAGAGTATTCATAAATGCATCTTATATAAAACTACTCTTAAACAAACTCAAACCAAATTCTACTTCAACTGATGACCTTCCAAGTGAATACCTTAAAATAGCAGCTGATAGCATTGCCCACCCTATCTCAATCATTATAAATAGGTCAATCCAGGAGTCCCACATTCCTTCTCTCTGGAAAAAGGTAACACATTGAACCTCTGCACAGAGGAGGAATGTTTTCAACATACATTAATAGTTTTAGCCCTATTGCAATCGTATCCCCCTCTCCAAAATAATTGAAAATGGATTCAAAAACAATTGCTAAACTATATCCTCCAGGAAGAACTCCTATCCCCCCACATGACATGATTCTGTCCTTCCTATAGTACTAACACTATACTTCTAGCCTATATAAATACTGTCAATAAAGCTTGAAATAATGGCAAAGTAGTATATTTAATTTCTAGACTTGTCTAAAGTCTTCGACACAGTTTGTCACAACAAACATCTACTTCAAATAATCTCATTAGGTTTCTCTCAGCCCACCCTTCTATGGTTCAAAAACGACCTATCCAATAGGTATCACTTAGTAAAATGGCACTCCACCCTCTCTCTCAATACCTCCCACTCACCACTGGTGTGCCACAAGGCTCTATACTTGGTCCCCTTCTCTTTAATAACCTACAGTAGCCCACACATCCACACAACAGATCTCCCTAATACAGTACACAGATGACTCCACACTCATTTGCACATCTGACAATGTGACACACCTCCAAATAATTACTGAGGAAGCTTTAACAGCAACCAAAACATGATTTTGTAACTCACAACTCATGCTCAACCCCAAAAACATCTACTTTCCTCCTAAATCTCTCTCCTGTGAAAAAACAAAATTTAAAGTCCTCTTTCTTGGTAATACAACCATTGAAGTAATTTCTAATAGCAAATTATTAGAGATGATAGTGGATGATAATCTTAAATTCAACCTGCATATTCAAAATTGCATAAGAAAAACTCATCAAAAACTAGGGATGCTTTATAGAACCAAAAACTTTCTCACTGACACAACTAAAGCAACACTTGCCACTATTTATGTCCTCCCCCAGTTGCTGCTACTGAGATTTGTCTGCATACATCAACTGGACATAAGCTGATTTAAGTATATTTCCTTCATTTTATTGTGGTTGTTATAACTTGGGGACTGATTTCTCAGATCTAGCTCTGTTGAAACTGTCTTGTGTGTGTGTCTGAAGCTCTGCACTAGTTGTTAAACTGCTCTGAAATTCCTTTAAGTGTTAATTAGCTTGGGGGGTTTTCTGATAACTTTAAAACCTGTGTTGGTTACATCTCTGGTAATCATTTTAAGTAGAGTTGCTGCTACTGAGATTTGTCTGCATACATCAACTGGACATAAGCTGATTTAAGTATATTTCCTTCATTTTATTGTGGTTGTTATAACTTGGGGACTGATTTCTCAGATCTAGCTCTGTTGAAACTGTCTTGTGTGTGTGTCTGAAGCTCTGCACTAGTTGTTAAACTGCTCTGAAATTCCTTTAAGTGTTAATTAGCTTGGGGTTTTCTGATAACTTTAAAACCTGTGTTGGTTACATCTCTGGTAATCATTTTAAGTAGAGTTGCTGCTACTGAGATTTGTCTGCATACATCAACTGGACATAAGCTGATTTAAGTATATTTCCTTCATTTTATTGTGGTTGTTGTAACTTGGGGACTGATTTCACAGATCTAGCTCTGTTGAAACTGTCTTCCCCACCCCCTGTCCCTGTTCTTGGATGTAGTTTAAATTTGGTGGCTTTTGCAGTGCCAGCCCACTGTAGATTTGATCTAGGACACTCCCCAGTCCCTTCTCTTTACGCATTCTCTCTAATAAACCCTTTCTGCACTTGCTTTTAGTCCTTTTTAATTTAATTACATTTTTTCATACTGTGTGTGGACTAATATTGCTACATACTCAAGTGTGCCAGCACTGCATGTGAATTGTTTTTATAGCATTTACTGTCTGTTTTCTCTTGTTTTCCTGCCTTACTGTACTAGAGTAGTCCAGTTTCAGAGTTGCTGGTCCCTGGCCTTTGTTTTAGTTCCTGTTACTGATCCATTGCCTTTCTAGGAAGGAGGGAAGTTTCTTTGCTTACCAGTGTCCGATTTGGTGAAGTTTCAGCCAGAAAGTAGTAGACCAATGGTCGTTTGGGCCAGTTCTAGCTCCTTTCAGCCCCTGCTATAAAACACGCTAAACACGCTTTCCAGCTTGTACCAACTCAGCACAGATCCTCGTGGTGGCCTGCAGAGTGATCCAAGCAGCAGAGAGTGACTTTCTACCAGATATAAGTATTTTGTGGCTTTCCCACTGTTATTAAGCTCTGTTTTACTGCTACTTTAAGTGATTTCTGCATTTTACACTGTTTATTGCACTTTAAGTTACTAATTGTTGCAAATTGTTTCTGTAGGCTACACACTAAGTGCTTAGCCGATTTACAGCATTTATAGCATTTACTGTCTGTTTTTTTCCTTGTCTCTGTAATAAAACAAAAATCTCTTGTTTTCCTTACTGAACTAGAGTAGTCCAGTTTCAGAGTTGCTGATCCCTGGGCTTTGTTTTAGTTCCTGTTACTGATCCATTGCCTTATTAGGAGGAGGGAAGTTTCTTTGCTTACCAGTGGGAGTGGGAAGCACTGAGCAGCCTTTCTGTCCGATTTGGTGAAGCTTCAGCGAAACTAGTAGTCCATTGGTCATTTTGGGCCAATTCCTAGCTCCTTTCAGCCCCTGCTATAAAACACGCGTTTTCCAGCTTGTACCAACTCAGCACAGATCCTCGTGGTGGCCTGCAGAGTGATCCAAGCAGCAGAGAGCTAAAAGAGTGACTTTCTACCAGATATAAGTATTTTTGTGGCTTTCCCACTGTTATTAAGCTAGCGACTGCATTTAGCCTGTTTTACTGCTACTTTAAGTGATTTCTGCATTTTACACTGTTTATTGCACTTTAAGTTACTAATTGTTGCAAATTGTTTCTGTAGGCTACACACTAAAGTATTTACAGCATTTATAGCATTTACTGTCTGTTTTTTCCTTGTCTCTGTAATAAAACAAAAAATCTCTTGTTTTCCGCCTTACTGAACTAGAGTAGTCCAGTTTCAGAGTTGCTGATCCCTGGGCTTTGTTTTTAGTTCCTGTTACTGATCCATTGCCTTATTAGGGAGGAGGGAAGTTTCTTTGCTTACCAGTGGGAGTGGGAAGCACTGAGCAGCCTTTCTGTCCGATTTGGTGAAGTTTCAGGAAACTAGTAGTCCATTGGTCGTTTGGGCCAATTCCTAGCTCCTTTCAGCCCCTGCTATAAAACACGCTAAACAGCGTTTTCCAGCTTGTACCAACTCAGCACAGATCCTCGTGGTGGCCTGCAGAGTGATCCAAGCAGCAGAGAGCTAAAAGAGTGACTTTCTACCAGATATAAGTATTTTGTGGCTTTCCACTGTTATTAAGCTAGCGACTGCATTACTGCTACTTTAAGTGATTTCTGCATTTTACACTTTTTATTGCACTTTAAGTTACTAATTGTTGCAGATTTACAGCAATTACTGTCTGTTTTTCCTTGTCTCTGTAATAAAACAAAAAATCTCTTGTTTTCCGCCTTACTGAACTAGAGTAGTCCAGTTTCAGAGTTGCTGATCCCTGGGCTTTGTTTTTAGTTCCTGTTACTGATCCATTGCCTTATTAGGAAGGAGGGAAGTTTCTTTGCTTACCAGTGGGAGTGGGAAGCTTTGTCTGATTTGGTGAAGTTTCAGCCAGAAACTAGTAGTCCATTTTGGGCCAATTCCTAGCTCCCTTCAGCCCCTCATAAAACAGCTAAGCGCGCGTGATTTAAGTGTGATTCACTGTTATACGCTAACGTAGCTGAAGCTGAGATGGAGGAGTTACCACTGTTGCACTAAGAGCAGCTGGCGGTGGTTAAACAAGGTTAAACTATTTGATCCATCTAAATTCCACTCTTCCAATTTTCCCTTAAAACTACCTTCCTCGAGCTGTACTGCTGATCTAACCAGCATATCCTATAACTGAAAAGTTCATCTCTACTTGATTCCCAAGTAGACTATTCTCTATCTGTAAAGCCTAGCACTTACTCCTACAGTACTTGCACCTTGATAAAGCACTCTTATTATAGATAGTACCCCACCAGCCTAAAACCCACTTCGAGTCCTTTGAAAGTCTCTTTATCTACTACTTATCAGTTGCTAGTGTCCTCTCCAGCTCAACTGGTGAACCTGGGAATATTGAGGCAATGTTACAACTGCCTCATGTACACAGACAATCCTCTCCTTCTCCCACAAAACACAAATACATGCGAGAGATGCCACTATACGGCCAAACTGGAGGCTGAGCTCTCTCAACATAGGACTGGCAAGACCAGACAGGAGGAGAAGGTAACCACACACAATACATACCCAGTCACACATGGTACCATCACAACTTCAAATCATACACATACTCACACAAAGACATACTCGAGGCTCTGATCAAAATTTACCAAAACAGCAGAGGCCACCAAAGCAGACACCCAAACAACTACCACCTAACACATGCAACACATAGACCACACAGTCAGAGTGTCAAACAGTCACAGCCCTTAAGGCCAAACAAAATGCCAGACACACTTGTCATTGGTGATTCCATAGTCAGACACACTGTCACCAGACTGAGTAAAGAGAAGGTCACAGTAAGCTGCCTGTCAGGCGCTAGAATCCGCCACATAACGCAAGCACTCAGGTCTCTCAACAGCAGGTACACGACTCAGTCATTGTCCACGCTGGTGTCAGCGACCTGAGGCGACCTCCTTGGACTACATGAAAGGGACATCGAGGAGCTCTCTGATTATGTAGCCCAGGCAGGTATGACCCTGACCTTGAGCAGTATCCTACCTTCACCTAGAATGATGCCACAATACAGTGATAAGATGATCAGCTTTAATAATTGGCTTAAATTCTGGTGTCATTCAAAGGGGATCCAATGTCTGTCTGCCTGGGATGACATGCTGGACAAGCCACGGCTTGCACCTGTCACCCTGGGCTTCGGATATTGGCAAAGGCTCTTGCTTCCCCATAGTGCCTTTTTAGGCAAGGCTCAAATTCTAAACCTACCACCCTAGAACACCAAAAGGAAAAACTAAGGGTAATGCTGCTCAATGCCAGAAGTCTCAATCTCAAGATGCACGAGGCCCTTCTCAATATGGAGAACATCGATGTCTGTGCTGTGACAGAAACCTGGTTCAAGGCTCCTGAGAGCACCCCAGCACTAACAGGTTTCACCTCATATCATGCGTTCGCCCCAAAATCCGGACAACACCAAGAAAGGAGGGGTGTCCATATTCATAAAGGACACCCACACCTCAAGGCATGATGCATCGGAGACCATCCAGGTGCAATTAACCATAGGCAAGACTGCTCTGCAATTTGTAGCATGTTACAGGCCACCCTCTCAAACTCAGGAACCTCACATGGCCTTCCTGAAAACATTGGAGGGATAAAAGTATCTCCAAACCCCATCATACTAGGTGACTTTAACTACCCTAATATAGACTGGGAACACTACTCAAGCCCGAACACTCTAACCCAAAGATTCCTGGAGTTCATAAACTCAAATGCCATGGAACAACTAGTCACCATCCCCACAAGAGGAGAAAACATACTTGATCTCATCATCATGAACATGGGATCAAAATGTTCAACACCGAAGTATACCCCTCACTGGTGAGATCAGATCATAAACTAATCTCGCTGGAGGTCCTCATCCCGCCCACCTGAAACAAAAAGACCACAGTGAAAAACTTCTCAAAAGCCGATTTCACACTTCTAAAAACTAGTGTGGTCTCCTTTAAGGCCCCTGAGCCAGTGGTAAACATTACTCAAACCGCTGAATCACTTACAAATGCCTTCTACCAGCACCTACAGGACTGCATGGATCAGGCAATCCCAAACAAAACTAAGACTCTCTGTACCAAAGGCAAGCGTCCAGTCTGGTGGACCCCAGCCATAAACAAGCTCTACAACAAAAGGAGGAAGCTACTACAAGATAGAGCAAAATCCTTGAAAGGTAAGACACCTTTGATCATTATAAGTAAAAACTAAGAGCTCTCATAAAATCATCCAAGGCAAATTTTGAGAGAAAAATCGCCAAGGACTCTAAAGAGAATCATAAGGCCTTCTTTAGCTATGTTAGAAACCTAGGAGGAAACTCCCAGATATGCTCAGAATTAGTTCAAAATGATGTGAAAATTACTGAACCTACACACATTGCCAACATACTGGCTGACAGGTTCAGTGCAAACTTCTCCCCTCCCCAAAAGGAGAGATATCTATTCCAGAGGATTGTAGCCCCCAAACATCTCCGCCCAGGTGAGAACTGCCCTCACTAAGGCAAAAACACAGCATCCATGGGACCGGATGGTGTCCCGCTGTGTGCTTCATGAACTCAATGAGGAATTAAACCCACAGTTAGGACAGCTGTTTAATCTTAGCCTCACCTCAGGATAGCACTCCAAGGAGTGACTGTGGTCCCACTTCATAAGGGCGGTGCCTCCACAGACCCTGGAAATTATTAGCTTGACAAGCCTTATCTGCAAAGCCATGGAGAGGATCATAATGGAACTCATAAATAAAGACATAGGGAACTTGCAGACTTTGGATCCAACTCAGTTTGGCTTTGTCAAAGGCAGATCCTGCCTCTTAAACTTGGTTGACTTTTTCGAGACAGTCACCAAGGCCATTGATGAGGGAAAGGCAGTCCATACAGCCTACCTCGACCTGGCAAAGGCCTTGACACAATACCCCACTCAGGTATCATCGAAAAACTCATCAGCTTGAATGTAAACCCATACATCACAAGATGGGTTGCAAACTGGCTAAGTGACAGAACCCACAGGGTCAGAGTTGCTGGAGCCATGTCAGACTCAAAGCCTGTCACAAGTGGTGTCCCACAGGGCTCAGTCCTGGGTCCACTCTTGTTCGGCATCTACTTTTCTGAAGTACAAGCAAACACAGGAGGGTTATGGCTGACAAAGTTTGCAGATGACTGCAAAGTCGAAAACACATCTGACACAGATATCCTCCAGAAGGGCCTCACAGAAATGGATAACTGGTGCCAGAGCCATGGCCTGAAGTTAAACGCCAAAAAATGCATAGTCATACCCTTTGGGAAAAACAAGGCTACTAGCTACCATATAGGTGGCAATCCACTGAGCACAGAAAAAGTCATCAGAGATCTGGGGACCCAGGTTGACAGTAGCCTGTTTGACACTCATGTTGCTAAAGTAGTTAGGAAAACCTTCTATATCACCCACCTGATCATGAAGGGATTCACATCTAGATCAAGGGAGGTCATCGTCCTCTGTACTCATCACTTATTAGACCTATGATTGAGTACAATGCAATGTATCTGACCAGACACCTGCTGCAGCTTGAAAGGCCCCAAAAGTTCCTCACCAAAAGGATAAAGGGTCTCAAAAATATGTCTTATGCTGCCCGACTGAAAGAACTCCAGCTCTATTCAGTCTCATACCGCTTGCTCAGAGGTGACCTGTGCCTGACATATAAGGCCATGTCAAACCCAGATTTGATGAATATGCTTCACCTCAAAAATCTAGATCCCTCAGAACCACAAGGGCGGAGACTTAAACCTTGACACGGTTATAAATAGAACGTGCTGGAGGGACAGATTCATCACCCAGAGACTCCCTATGCTGTGGAACAAAATCCCGGTACATGTGAGGCAGAGCACCTCTCTGGTCTTGTTCAAGAGGAATCTTGACCAATGGATGGGAGATTGCAGATATACCCCAGGGATTACTTCAGCGTCACTGCTTGACAGAGGCACAGCAAAATGATAGGCATAGTTTTTATTCAAACTAAAGGGGTGGCGAAAGCCACATAACTATGGGCTAGGCTTGTAAATGCCCTTGGGCAGATAGCCTAGTATGAACCTATGAACCCACACTTCTTTATGGTGCTCCCATCCTTTTTAACCTTCAGTCATCACAAAATCAAAACTTGAATAATCCTTTAATAAGATTGCTAACCATGCAGTGAATGACCCTTTGAGAACCCACCACTGTCTAGCACTAAAAAGCCTAAATTGGTTAGAGCAACCGCATCAACTAGCACATACATAGCTTCTTGCCACCTATAAAATTATCCAGAATCCACCTGCTTGTCCAGCTCTAAATAACATTCTCACAACTATGTTTCTAGTCGGTCATTACGATCTAGTGACCAAAAACTCCTGTCTGTCCACAAACCTATTAAATATGCTGGGAATTGTCTGTACTAATACCATGTTGCTAAAGCTTGGAACTCCTTATCTCTATCCATCTGGTCAGTACCCTCCCCATCCATTCTTCAAAACCATTCTGAAAGACTTCCTAGCCAAAGCTGGCTCTGTTTTTGCTCAATACCAGGATAAAGTATATCCTTAAATGTAAACAAATACCTCTTCATACCTTACATCTCCTTACTCTCCCTTTTTTCACTCATTCCCTTACTTCTATCAATTTCTCTCCCATGGCTTTCTGTCTAAATATACCGTAAGCCTGTGTTTCGCCTATTTTGTATTGGAATTCCTGTTTGTATTATACTAACTTACCTTTAATTTCTGTATAAACTGGCTAATATATGTCTATTAAATCATTGTCATGTAGCTTATATCTATTATTAACCAAGATTTTCATATTATGTTTAATTTGGTACAATTAATTAAACTGTATTTGTTTTTTGCGTTATTTTTTAAAGACTGTAAAATTATTTTCTTTAAATGTTTTGTAATACTTTGAAGCTTTTCTCCCCAGACCTCTGTTAAAAATGGGCTCCTACCCAGTCTGACTTTCCCAGTAATCAAATGTCAATAAATAAATTGTAAAATGTACAAATTAAAGAACTGAATGGATTCACATTCTTATACATGTGGTTTCTTGGTAAGAGACCTATAGTGGGTTACCTAGAATATTGTGTAGAAAGTAAAAACCTGTGAAAAGCTATATTAATTAACTGTTCACTGAAATTACATGGCTGCTTTTCAAGTACAATAAAAATAAACATGTGGCACTTGTAACAGTGAAAGAATTAAGGACACAGTCTTAAATGAAGATGCTCCATACGCCACACTCATAATTCCTCCTGTCTTCTTTTTTCTGCTCCTTCTTTTCCCTCCTCGTCAGTTCCGCTGTCTTTTTCCAATCTTTCGCTCTTTACTTTCTTTACTTTCTCTTTCCCAAACCCACTTGCTATAACTTATCTAGACCAGACTAAACTAGAACTCTAGTTTAATTTTTTCCAATACTCCAACCCTTCTCTTATTGTGGTTTTAAAAGTCTGTGTTTGGTTTCCGCACTTATGTTAATCTGACTTCCAAAGTCCCTCCCTACCCTCTTTCATTGCTATTGTCTGTTGTGTAATCTAATTAAGTACTTTCCCACCCATTCTTTTCTATTTATACATAGCATTGTCGCCTCACAGCAAGAGGTTCTCCGGTTCAATCCTCGGCTGGGGTGCCTTCTGTGTGGAGTCTGCATGTCCTCCCTGTGGCCACGTGGTTTTCCTCCGGGTGCTCCAGTTTCCTCCCACATCCCAAAGACATGCTATAGGTGGATTGGACACTCTAAATTGGCCCTAGGTGTGAGTGCGTGCATGTGTGTGCCTTCTGTGGAAGGTTGGGCACCGGGCTGGCAACTTGACACCATACAACTCCACTGCCAATCATGAGTGGACAGGTGATCCGCTGTGGCGAACCCTAACCGGGAAAAAGCCAGAAGAAGAAGACTAAGTGCCCACCCAGCAAACCAGTATTGCACTTGAGTAAACTTCCCTTACTACAAATTGTGTCCTGCTCATTTTCCCCAAACTCCCATCTGCTTGGCATCCTCGCCATACTCTGAATGGGGGTACTGAGTTAGTCCTGCTCCATGAGATTTATTTTATTGTTTGGCACTTTATTTAACTGTTTAGAATGTGGCTGCTTTATTTTTGCTTTATTTGTTGATTTTTGCCTTTAAATCATTCCAAATGTCCATAATACTTGAAATTGTTTTGGCAAGGTAGTTTGTATAAGATGTTTTGTTGCAGCATTACACTCACAAGCAATCTTTCTTGATGTTATTATATCAAGAGGTTAGCATTGCCCTGTACAGGTGCAATCACACAGAAAGTAAATTTTATATATAAAACTTCCCTTAGAATTTAAACCTGTAACTTGTATTACATTGCATGGAGTCAAGCTTAGAGCAGCTAGGTTGCACATTAAACAGCACTACTATAAGATCTGACAATAGTCTAACCTAGTGTAGTGCCAAAACCCAGAGACCACCCAAGGAGACTTCTGTATAACCCAGTCAATGACCTATAGTAGCCCACCCAAATACAGGCCTGGACAGCAAGGATATACAATTTCCAAATGTCTCCAAAGCCAGCTTGGTAGATATAGGCATCCCGAGGCAACTGCCTCATGTTCACAGGTAATCATTTAATCCTTAAAGAAGGTATGTGAGAGATGCAAATACACAATTTCACTGGAGGCAAAAATGTCACATACAAACATGATTGTCAATAACACACACATACTACATCCGCCACACATAGTGCCCACCATACACATAGACCAGCCTGTGCAGAGGCACTAAAAAGCAATCTTTCCAAACCTCAAAGACCTCCTAAGCCTATAAATGACAATGCATATCCTCAGTAATCTGTAAAACACTCACCAAAAGCAACACTATAAAACACACATATGCCTACACCCAGTGGAGCCCCAAGAGCAAATTCCATAATGCAAGCAAACACATTACCTAGAACTCTTGTCATAATGGACTCCATTGTATGGCACACTGATGCCCCACTCATCAGACTGAACAAGTAGGAGATAATGGTTAGTTGCTTATCTGGAGCCAGGATACACTAAGTTACACACACACTCAAGTCATTACAACACAGATACCAGTAAGATTCTTTCATAGTCCATGTGGGCATTAATGACCTGAGATGTACTTCTCTGGACTATATGAAGAAAGATATTGTTGATCTCTCTGAATATGTGTCTCAGGCAGGTATGTGCCTTGTATTGCGCAGCATTCTACTCTCACCAAGGATGATGCTACAGTATGAACAATAGATGGTTGACTTCAATAACTGCCTTAGTCTCTGGTGTCTTTCCATGGGGATTCAATATTTGTCAACATGGGAGGACATGGTTAATAAACCATGTTGCTTTGCAAAGGATGGTCTGTACCTGTCTCCTCACAGAATGTATTCCACCAGTTCAAACCTTCAGTGCCTTCCACATATTTAGACCATAAGCTGTACAGACAGGGACAAAAGTTAGAGCAATCTCAGTCTATATTAGCAACAAGCACAACTCTATGTTGTTTACACCAGACAATGCCCTGGAATTTATCCATGTGCAAATCACCATAGACAATGTCCCATTACATATTCTAGCAAGCTATAGGTCACCCTCTATGTCCCTAGAATCTCATGGTACTCATCAATGTGTGAGAGCACTGCATTCCCTCACCTCTTCAACACCTGGTGAGGTCAGGTGACTAAGTTGTCTCCTTCGAAATAAAAATCAACTTGGTAACCCAGCAAACCCTATAATAGTGAAGGACTATTCCAAAGCAAACTATGCCCTATTAAGTGATAGTTTGTCAAAATCCATTGCCGCTCCCAACCCCAAGTTGCATCAACCTATGTGTAATTGTTCACAGAGACCCTGTACACCCATTTAAATGGCTGTATAGGGGCTGATGTACCTACTAGACCTAATCCCAAAACAAATTCTAAAAACAAACCACACTGGTGGAATTGCTAACCTTAATAGGGAATGCAATAAAAAGAAGAAAGTCATGACTAAATCAGGAAGAGCAACTCCCATAATAATAGCAGCTCTCTAATTAAACAAAACAGGAAATTAAGAGGACTAATTAAATCCATCAAGGCCAATTATTAGGTCATGGTAGCCTCACAGGGTAAAGACAACCACAAGGCCTTCCACAGTTTTGTCCAAAAGGAAGCACACATCAGTGTGCAGAACTGGTGGTCAATGTTGTCACTTTCAATGAGCAACATAGTAAATGTGTTGGCTGAAAAATTCAGTTCAAACTACATCCCCCTCTCCTCCCCTGCCTCCACCCATGAAATACCTACTAGCGTAGCCCATAAACTATTAAAAAGAAAGCACTTCCTGGAGACCCTCGCTAAGGCCAAAAACACAGCCTTAATGAACCCCTACAATATCCTGGAATGCTTCCTAGATAGCTTAAAACATGACCTATCAGGACAACTTGAGTTATTTTTCAATCATTGCCTCAAAACAGGATCTGTACCATGACAATGGAGGATTGCAATGAATATCCCACTTCACAAGGATGGACCATCAGCTGACCTAGGAAATTACAGACCTGTTAGCCTGACTAATCTAATATGCAAACCCATGGAATTATCATGGAAATGATCAACAAAGATATAGGCAACCTTCAGACACAGGAACCAACCCAGTTTGTGTTTGACAAGGGAAGATTGTGCATACTCTACATGGTAGACTTCTTTGTGAAGGTCAGCAAGGCAATGGATGAGGGGAAAATGGTGCATACTGCCTACCTGGACCTGGCTAAGGCATCCAGTACAATACCCACTCAGGTATAGTTGACAAATTCACTAAACTGGGCGTAAATCCCTACATAACTCACTGGATTGCCAGCTTGCTCACAGACAGGACCCAAGAAGTCAGGACTGGTGATACTACCTCCACTAAGAGACTGATCACCAGCAGGGTACCTCAGGGCTCCATGCTGAGACCAGTCCTGCTTGACATCTGCTTCTCACAGGTAAACGCTAATGTCAAGAATCTTTGGCTGTCCAAATTCACAGGTTACTGCAAATTGAGAGGCATCATAAATTCCCCTTATGACAAAACATCCAATAAGAGGGTCTAACACAGACAAATGACTAGTGTGAAAGTCACAGATTAAAACTTAATGCAAAGAAATGCATTATACTGCCTTTTGGGAAAACTGCCACCCAGGGAAATTACTCCATCAATAAGACCCCTAAGAGTTGACTCAGTAGTCAGGATCTGAGATCATATGTAGATAGTAACATGGCCTGTGACCAACATGTAGCCAAGGTAGTAAGAAAATCATTCTATTTCACCCAACTTATAAGTAAAAGCATATCATCTAGGTCCAAGAAAGTCATAGTGCCACTTTATTTGTTCCTTATCAAACCATTCATTAAGTATAATGTCTCCTTAAACATGTACCTGGCCAGACATATGCAAAAGTTGGAATGTCCAGAAAGGCTCCTTACCAACAGAATCCAGGGTATAAACACATTGTCCTATACAGATTGCCTTAAAGCCCTGTCTTTATACTCTGTCTCTTACAAGTTACTGAGAGGCAAACTATGCCTGGCATACAAGGCATCCTCAGATCCAGCTCTGATGGACCATTTGCACATCCACAAAATGAACGGCATCAGAGCCACTAGATCCAAAGATTTAAATTTTGTTTGTGACATTAATAAGCCATGATGGTGAGACACATATGTGTCTCTGAGGATCTCCATACTCTGTAACATGCTCTCCCATCCATGTGAAGTAGACTCCATCCCTAACCTTATTTAAGAGTAACCTTGATTTATGGATGGAAAATCAGAAATTCATCCCAGCTATAACCCCTATGTTTGTGATGGACAGAGACAGAGAATATTGCTCAAACTGACAGGGTCTATATTACAAAATCGAATGTTTAGGTTGTTGAGCAGCTAAATGTCAACAGCTAAACATTGAATCCTTAAAATCATGAATAGCCACTACCGCAAATTTTTTATTAGGGAAAAAATTTGCTTGGCCATCGGACACTTAAACAAACCTTAAACTCTAAGTGGGGGACTTTGACCCCCACACCCCCCTAACTAAATATACCAACTCTGAGATTGCTCTATATTGGGGAAAAGGGAAACTTCCCCATATATAAGCCATGCAAATTTTTTTCCCTAAGAAAAAATTTGCAGAAGTTGCCATTCACGGTTTTAAGCTTTTGTTCTTTAGCTGTCGACATTTAGGTGTTCGACAAGCTAAGCATTCACTCACCTAATATAGACCCAAGCTGACATATACCTTCCCACATAGCCTCTAGAAACTTCCTAACTAACATACCCCTTCCTAATAAACATCCGTGATACACAGGGGGACAAGTGGGTTGGATTCATACCTCTCAACTGTCCAGATTTTTGCCTCATATTTTTGGTGTGTTCCTCATAACGTTTGTGGTTTTCTCTATTTTGTGGCAAATCAGTGAGGATAGATCTCAGTAAATAATGACAGACATTTGAGTTTCAGAATTCATATCCTTCAGAAAATGCATGGTAACACAAGCCATTTTATTCTAGCAACTTGAGTTTATGAGAGCATTATTATTTAACATTTGTCCCATTTTTTGTGACTTTGTTCCCCCATTATTTTTGTTTTTTATCCAGATATTTTGTGCTAAGAGCTTGAAAGGTATGGTTGGATTGCATGGCTAGGCTTATAAAGGCCCTGGTGGTCATAAGTCTGGTATATACCTATGAAATTATAAACCTCCTTCCCTACTCACCACTCAAATCTATCTGGTTATTACCTGAAAACTCTCTACTCCTACCCCTATTTTGTTCTATACTGCTTTGCCACAACTCTCCCTATTGTGTTGTGATACATTTCTGCAAGTTTATATATAAATGAGTCATTTTTAAAACTGATCTATTATGAATCTGCTTTATGTATGCAATTGTGACTAATTATCAGCACAAAATATTGCAAATCTGTAAGATAAACTCCTGTGTTGCTACTACCTGCTGATAAGCTTATTTTATTATGTCATCCTGTTAGGAACGTTATTGTAACTCTTTTCTCTTTTGTGTACTTTGCCTTTTTTCATTTTGATGAATGCAGTCTCTGCTGAAAAGGAATTACTTTGCTGACCCAGTCAACTTATCCTGGTAAAGAAATGTTAATAAAACAAATAAAGAAATAATAAAATACCACAATAGGAAGGAGTATCAATGATATATGCTATAGATGAAAAGCTTCATAAACATGAAAAGAAGCCCATCAAACATACTGAAAAACTTGAAGAGATAATAGATATGTCAATCAGCAAATTGTGTGTGTGTGACTAATAAGAAAACAATAGAAGCATATCTTTATCCTGAAAAGATTACAAAGAAGAAAGCTGGCTTTTAATAAGAGGATCGAGTTCTGAAATAATGACCAATGTGTTAGCATCACCATAGCTCTGGAACCATGCTCTTGAAAGGTAGTCTAAAGTGTGAAAATAATAGGTAGCTAAACCTAAAACAAACATAATGACTGTCTAATGAGATGACACAGGATAGCAACATTTTTAATTTATCATCTCATGCATTTATACAGCATGAGGAATGTAATATTAAGCAAGCAGTTGATCTATGTGCCCTCTAGCTTCACTACTTTATAAGGTGATACGTAATTGCATTGTTTTTATTTTCTTTTTGACAATTATCCTGGTGAGTTTATATGCACCATACTAAATAGATACATTGCTGTTGCACATCATCTGGATACAGAAACACGGGAAGTTGATAATAATTCATTTGATGTTAATGATGCTAATTTGATGAATTTGTTTGAAGGTACTAGTTATGAATTTAGGGTCTCATTATACTATCGCATGTTTACATAGTCCATGTAAATAGACTTGTGGTGTTTACATAGCTTTGGGAGGGTTTTGCAAGAGTTTCAAGATATTCTGATGAAGGAGGAACATGCACAATTCTCTGGAAAGACAGATTAAGCTTTATTAGGCAGTTTGGGTGCCTAATTGCAAAGCCTGATATAAACCAATGTGGCATAATAAGAATATTTACATAAAGGGATGGACTCCAAAAGAAAGTTCTAGATACGCCAACTCGCTAAAGGAAGGCACCGTAATATTAGCAGGGGGTATAATTTCATGATAGGTGAAATGACAAGCACAAGTTACAATAAATGCAGCATAGGATTATTGCATGCTGGATTCTACAACACAATGGGTTCACCTAATGACAATAAAGTGTGACGGTACTATGCCAAAAATTTTATGAACTCGACTCAATTTTTGCTTACCATTTTGCCTTACAATTCCTTACAAATTTCTAAGAAATCCTGCAGAGTCCACAGAATATTACTTAAAAAAATGCAAGCTGCATTTACTGCTTTACAGCAGGTCAGAGTACTACAAGCCATACTACAGGATGTTCTGCAAATGTGTCCCAGAAGGTAGCCAGCAAGGCAGCAAGCCAGGCTACAGTTAAACAAGCTCTCTGACCAGCAAATAATAGATGAGTACTGGTTAGAGAAAGAGCTGGTGCATGCTGTGTACAGGATATGTCTGATGTATGTCAAATATACCAACAGCAGGTGGAATGGCATCAAGATGAATAACATGCTAAGCATTATGATAGGTAACAAATTAAAAGAAGTATCACAAGGACAGATATGTAGAAAATGAAACAAACTGACATCGTGTAACCTACATGAATGTAAAAAGTATGTTGCATCAGGCAAGTGATAAACTACTAACAGGAGGAGGAGGCAGTGGTCAGCACAGCAGTCATCATTACCCCAGGGTTAGGATGACACAACAGGACACACATTGGGTTAGCTGCCAGTGTAACACTAATACAGTCAAGGGTACCCATGCTGATGGCTCACACTACAGTCTTGGCTGCAAGTCCCACATCTGACAAAACTATGCCCACAGTGCTGCACAAAGGAGCTGGATGTGGTGACATTAAAAGGCTGGGACACAGTGTAGGTATGAGCAGTACTGCAATTTGAATGTCTGGACATGACTGTTAGGTTCTGAGCAGTGTGACCAACAGCAAATGTCCATACACATTGCAGCACGACAATGATGTATGAAGGTGATGTGCAGGTCTACTGGGGGGTATGCCTCTCTCCACTGGAGGTGGTCTGCTCATGAATGTCAGAACCCATAATACCCAGTCCATGAAACAGCACTGCTCCAGTACCACCAAAACAGAGCATGCAACAGATGCCATGCTATCATGTTGTGCTGCTGCTATGACCTCATCATGGCTGCACTTCTGACTTTCGTGCAACACAAGCAGATAGAGTGCTAGTGTGCTGTATGATCCAGGTAAGTGTATGCAGGTTGCTGTGCACATCCATGCTCCTGTGAGAGTAGGCATGCACTATCTGACATGCTTCCATGCCATATCTCACAACTTCGTAGAGCAAGAAATCTGAACATAGCCATCAATATTGGGAGGGGACAAAGGCCACAAAACAGGGGCACTTTTTTAAATATTGATCGTACAAACTTAGAAAATTGATAGAATAACAGGTTTTGCATTAGCATGAATTTTCTGAAGGGTATGAGGTCTGAAACGCAAATGTCTGTCACTATTTTCTGTCTTCAATTCTGAATAATTTGCCAAAGATTTGCCTGAAAAACACAATTTTATGGGACGCAAACCAAAACTATGAGGCAAAAATCTGGACATGCTACAAAAAATCTGTACAGTTGAGATGTATGTTCCATGTACATCAGTTACATTCCCTAGTACAGTCTGATGGACAGTATCACTCCATTGCGAGCAAAGTCACTATAACCACTAAACTCAACTGTTTACTATCATGATCAATATCTGATGCCCCTGCATCATCAGACTGGCTGGCCACACTATCCTCCCGATTACTAGCTATACCATGGACCACAAGGCTTTCACCTCTAGGGTTGGATAACATTGAACCCAATGCAATGTCCTGTGTGCCACTGGCCACACTATCAGAATGATGGACATCATATCCCATCTCAGGATCAGTGTATGGGCTTGTGGTGGGAGCAGGAAGTGGATATGCTGCAAATGCAGAGATGATACATGTCATAAACATTGACAGAGGGCAAATGAGGCAAAATATTAGTCAAATAATTTGACAAATATCTAACAAGATTGACTAATTATGGAGATGTCGACTTACCTGATGGCATGGACATGTGTGGTACAATGCTTTTTAGACAGCAGTGAAAAGCCATATTAGTCAAACAGCAAACACATGTGAGGACCAATATAAAACCATATATACACATACATACTGACATACCAGACTTGGCCTCCTCTAACTCCTCCTCCTGTCGTGAGAGTTGAAATGCCACTCTGGTTTACAGACACATACACAAGAAGTCAGTAGGAATCATGTACATGTCATCATGGGGCATGTAAACTGATGCATAATACACAATCATAGCAGAGATTCATATACGTGAAAGCTGTCACTGGTGTCTGGAAAGCAAGTTAACAGGACAGAACATCATTACACAAATAATCACATAGACACATTAGGATATCTCAGTATAACACCTACATAGACTGTCTTACCGGGTCTGTCATCCATAGAGAAGGCCTATCTCTGTTATTGTTGTGTTAAACCTGGAGGTAAAAGTGGAACATGGACAACAAATATCACTCTTAACATTAGGCAGTGACAGGCAAAAGATACACACCATCCTGTGTACAGAGACACATACCTAACATGTGATGATGGTGGGCTGAATGTGTTGGCCATATGCAAGTGAAAAATACATTATTACACAAATGATCACAAAGATACTTAATGATGTCTCAGAACAGCAATTGTATAGACTGTCTTACCATGCCTGTCATATGCAGAAGAGGCCACCCTCTGTCATTGTTGTGTTGAACCTCTAGGTAAAAGTGAAGCACAATCAACAAATGAGTATATATCATATCAGGCTTTGGCAAGCTAAGGATACATGCCATTCAAGCTAAGTTTAGAGACATACCTAATTTGTGATGACAAAGGACTGAATGTGATGGCTCCAAGCAGGTGAATAGAACATCAATGCACACAGTGTTTATAGTGTTATCTAAGCAGTGTTAAGGTAACAGAACATGCAAACAGTCTTACCAAATCTTCTCTCAGCAACATCATGCTATACCACATAGGTTCATAGGTTCATAGGTAGGTACTAGGCTATTGACCCTAGAGCCTATATAAGCCTAGCCAAATGGTACACTGGCTTTGGCCACCCAAGAAAATTATTTTCTTGTGTCCCTGTCAAGCAGACCCACAGAAGTGATCCCCGGGGTGAATTTCCTATCTCCCTTCCAATCATCAAGCTTTTTCTTGAAGAGTGTTAATGAGGAGCTTTGTTTGATATAGATAGGTAGTTTGTTCAAGAGTATGGGAAGCCTCTGGGACAGAAATCTGTCCCTCCAGCATGTTCTGTTTATTGTGGTGACAAGGTTTAGGTCCCTAGAGCATGTAGCTTGAAGGGATTGGGATTTCTTCAAGTGAAGCATGTCCAACAGTTCTAGGTTTGACATAGCTTTGTATGTTAGGCAGAGATTGCCTCTGAGTAGGAGATATGCGGTGGAGTAAAGTTGGAGTTTTTTGAGACGGTCTGCATAGGGCATCTGTTTGAGGCCAGTAATCTTCTTTAAGAGGTATTTCTGTGGCCTTTCCAGTTGTTGCAGATGTCTTGTGAGGTACATACCAAAAGGGGCATTGTACTCTATAATGGGTCTAATGAGTGACGAGTAGAGGGGAGCAATGACCTCTTTTTTTCCTGGATGAGAAACATTTTGTGATGAGGTGTGCCACATAAAAGGATTTCCTGACTACTGTGGCGATGTGATTATCAAAGGAGAGACTACTGTCCACCTGTGTCCCAAGGTCTCTTATCACACTTTCAGTGATAAGCAGAGTATCGCCTATGTGGTAGTTCATGGGTACAGAGTTTTTACCAAAAGGGATGACAATGCACTTTTTGGCATTGAGCTTGAGGCCATGGCTTTCACACCAGGCATCTGTCTCAGTGAGGCCATATTGTAGAATGTCCACATCGTTAGGAGTTTTGATTATGGCTCCTAGTTTGCAGTCATCTGTGAACTGCATTAGCCAAAGACCTTCTGTGTTAGCCTGTATTTCAGAGACGTAGATACCAAACAGGAAAGGACCCAGGACTGAACCCTGTGGTACTACACTTGACACTGGTCTGAAGTCAGATTTGGAGTCTGCTACTTTCACAGTGTGGGTTCTGTCAGTGAGCCAGTTGGCAACTCATCTTGTGACATAGGGATTTATACCTAGTTTAGTGAGTTTATCTATAATTCCAGAGTGGGAGATGGTGTCCAAAGCCTTGGCGAGATATAGATAGGTTGTGTGAACCACCTTATCCTCATCTACAGCTTTGGTGGCTGCTTCAAAGAAGTCTATCAGGTTTAGGAGACATGATCTGCCTTTTACAAACCCGAACTGGGTAGGGTCCAGAGTTTGGAGATTACTAATGTCATTGTTTATAAGTTCCATGATGATACTTTCCATAGTATTGCAGACCAGGCTCATCAGGCTAATGGGGCGGTAGTTTCCAGGGTCTGTGGTGGCTCCCCCTTTGTGGAGTGATGCTATCATGTCACTGTGAAATGCATAATAACAAATAAGACGTGTGAATGAATCTCTGTGAATTTCAAGTGCAAAATACTATTCTGTATGTGAACAGTGGATTCCAAGGATTCCAGCCTCAGTCCATCCCCCAGGAATGCAATATTCCTGGAAGGTAGTATGGTGGAAGGCCAGGAATAATGTAATTTCATCCTGGAGGAGGTAAAGTCTGCCCACCACCAGTGGTATTTCTCTCACTCTAATATCAATAAAGTCTGTTGACTGTACAGAGGATTGTGCCAGAACAGTGTCAACAACAGACATCCCTTGAGTGATTATGCCCACAAATAGCGTTCACTGTGTTGGTTGTGTTCCTCCAAATCTAGTTCCTCCAGACTGCAGTATCTGTTCATCCTAGTAAATTCCTGTCATGTCATATGGCTTCCAATATAATCTTATTTTCCAGGTGGGAAAAGTTATCATGTCTGCTTCATGAATATATCTGGAAAAATGAAAGGTGTACATATCAAGGGATATGCATGTAATACACCTATTGACAGATCAGCATTAAAAATATAAAAGTTTAATGTCCCTCATATGGGCGGCCACGGTGGTGCAGTGGTTAGCATTGCCACCTCGCAGCAAGAGGTTCTCCGGTTTGATCCTTGGCTGGGGTGCCTTCTGTGCGGAGTCTGCATGTCCTCCCTGTGGTCGCGTGGGTTTCCTCTGGGTGCTCCAGTTTCCTCCCACATCCTAAACACATGCTGTAGGTGGATTGGACACTCTAAATTGGCCCTAGGTGTGAGTGTGTGCATGTGTGTGCCTTCTGTGGAAGGTTGGGCACCAGGCTGGCAACTCGACACTGTAAAACTCCACCGCCAATCATGAGCGGACAGGTGATCCGCTGTGGCGACCCCTAACTGGGAAAAGCCGAAAGAAGAAGAAGAATGCCCCTCATATACATTCTTCTGCTATGCAAAAGATAGATGCCAGCAATATGTGCATTGCTATCATGTACAGATAAGCATAATAAACATGCATGAATTGTAGCAAGTGCTGACTATGTCATTAAATGTAAAGCATACATGTGCAATACACACTCTTCACAGCCCACATCATATATACAGAGGTGGGTTTAGAACCCAGTTCTTTGAGAATGTTGATAATTATGAATATAACTACTACATCACCACTACATCAGAGACAGCTATGGATTAGTCACACCTATAGTCGTATGTAATACCTCAAGAAATAGCGACTCTTCAGTCCACCTCTCTCTTCAAAAGACAAATCAAAGCACACCTTACTTCTCAATGGCTATGTCCCTGTACCAATCCCGATTAAAAGTATGGCTCAATACACCTTATTATTTTTTATTCCTGTCCCCATACTGGCCCTACCTGAAGCTTTCTGGATTTGAGAGGTGAATACTAAGGGATTCCTAGATCTCTTAATAACTTTACTATGTAGTTCTTGCTTTTTGTTGTTAACTTGAACTTATTTTTTGTGATAGATATTAATGTGATAGATATCCTCTCTTGTACCTTGTATAAATCTACTAAGAAAATTGTTATTAATCACTGTGATTTTGTCCATACTGGAGCTTTTCTCCCCGGGCCTCTACTGTAAACGGATATATGTCCAGCTAGACTAGCCCGGTCAACAAATGTAAAATAAAAAATAAATAAATGTAGAGCAAACTCTCCCTGACTTTTCATCTACAAATATTGGGAATATCGAACAGGTGTCAATACAGTAATTCACAAAGAGCAGTAGAATTGTGTAATGTCCCAGATGTGACTAACATATCTCAGAACATTAAAGATCTCAGAACATTAAAAGGATCTGAGCATATACATCTAAGCTGTGATGGCTTGATGTGAACACAGAGAGTAACAGGCTCATACCTCTCAACTGTCCAGTTATTCGCAGAATGTCTAGATTTTTGCTGATGTTTTTGGTCTATTTTTCATAAAATTTGTGGTTTTCTGGCTAATCACTGCGATGATCTGAGGATTGTAGTCACTAAATGATGACATACATTTTGAGTTTGAGACTTCATATTCTTCAGAAAATGCATGTTTAAGCAAAGCCTGTTATTCTAGCAACTTTCTAAGTTTATAAGAGCAATATTTAAAATATGTCCCTATTTTTAGGCTTTCATCCCTCCATTTTGTCAATCTTTGTCCAGATTTCTTGCACTAAGAGGTTGAGAGGTATAACCAGGCTTAAATATGTGGATCTAGTACCACTCCCATTGAATGGCATGGGAGTTAACATCTGCAAATTATACTTCCGACATCCAATTTGCAGAAAGTCTCATAAACCGTAGTTATCCACAAACACTACTATGGACTAACAGGTAAAACTGCATTCCTGGCAGATATGGTTAGAATCTGTCCATATCTGCAGCTCACTAGGGCAGATGAGAATGTGTCCATATACCCACATATAGGACAAACATTACTGGCAATGCTGGACATGTATCCATAAACATGCATAACGAGAAAAGCCACCCCTACACTTTGTGTAACTGGCATGTTTATGTGCAGATGTTTTCACAGTGCAAACTCCATGTAATATGACTTACAGGGCATACACAGGACATTATGACTATCATAGACCAATACTAGCCACATTAGCTCACAATAGCACTCCAAGCAGCTGACCCCATGAAAGCTTACCTTATGGGGAGTATATATCTGGAAGGTATACCTAACAATGAGGGTATATCAGCTCAAATAGCTATTAAGTACTATTTGTACTATCCATAATTAGTGAACTTCATTAGCATAGAATGCTTTGGAATTGCATCCACAAATATCATCATAAGTTATTGAATCTCGGTGCATTAACCAATAGCTCGACGTAAGAGTACCATCGCTGTCATTGAATGTGTACATGTGGAACATGTGCCTGATGTCCACCAATAGACTGCTACCACCCTATGTGTGTCACTTTCAAAATGTGATAATGATACATTTTAATGTCATTTCCTTGCTACCTGCAAAGTGAGTGGCACCTCAGTAAGTAATCCATATGTGGCATTTATTCCCATCTTTTCCATTAATTCCAAGGAAATTTTATTTATTTATTTGTTTGTTTATTTAACATTTGTGTACCGGGATGGTCCGAATCGACAACAGTTTTATTTTCAGTGAAGACCCAAGGAGAAAAGCTCCAGCAAAGTACATTTTTACTAATACATGTCTAGTACAACAAAGAAAAAGCTTACTATACAGCTTATATGTATCTACTTACAGTCTAGCAAAGATCAGTAAAGCAATTTATATACATAGGAGATTGATCAACACAAATATATAGATGAGAGATGAGATTAATACATAAAGTATGAATACAGTACAGCATGTCTTTGATTTTTGTAAGCCTCTACAGTACATTTAGTATGTCATTTAACAGAATTCACTTTACAACTGTGAGGAAGACAAGGGGATATAGGTAAGGGAGAAGGAGGTTACAGGAGTTATAGAGTGGATAGAAGTGCAGTTAGAGGTT
Source organism: Protopterus annectens (assembly GCF_019279795.1). NCBI lineage: Eukaryota > Metazoa > Chordata > Ceratodontiformes > Protopteridae > Protopterus > Protopterus annectens. Next base: position 1,174,540,120 of record NC_056744.1, on the reverse strand, counting down.
ATATCTGAGTGAGGAAGACAAGGGGATATAGGTAAGGGAGAAGGAGGTTACAGGAGTTATAGAGTGGATAGAAGTGTAGTTAGAGGTTATATCTGAGTGAGGAAGACAAGGGTCTATAGGTAAGGGAGAAGGAGGTTACAGGAGTCATAGAGTGGATAGAAGTGTAGTTAGAGTTATATCTGAGTGAGGAAGACAAGGTGATATAGGTAAGGGAAGAGGAGGTTACAGGAGTTATAGAGTGGGTAGAAGTGTAGTTAGAGGTTATATCTGAGTGAGGGAGACAAGGGGATATAGGTAAGGGAGAAGGTTACATGAGTTATAGAGTGGATAGAAGTGTAGTTAGAGGTTATATCTGAGTGAGGAAGACAAGGTGATATAGGTAAGGGAGGAGGAGGTTACAGGAGTTATAGAGTGGATAGAAGTGTAGTTAGAGGTTATATCTGAGTGAGGAAGACAAGGGGATATAGATAAGGGAGAAGGAGGTTACAGGAGTTATAGAGTGGATAGAAGTGTAGTTAGAGGTTATATCTGAGTGAGGAAGACAAGGGGATATAGGTAAGGGAGAAGGAGCTTACAGGAGTTATAGAGTGGATAGAAGTGTAGTTAGAGGTTATATCTGTGTGTGGAAGACAAGGGGATATAGGTAAGGGAGAAGGAGGTTACAGAAGTTATAGAGTGGATAGAAGTGTAGTTAGAGGTTATATCTGAGTGAGGGAAAATTATCCTTGGATAGTACATGAGCAGAGCCAGGCAGATGTTAGGTGGTCTTTTAGTAGTTTCTTAAATTTGGTGCTGCTTCAGGTGGATTTAATATCAATGGGTAGAGAGTTCAAGATGTTGGTGATATTGTTTCAGTATAGCGAGTCACCAGCATTATTGCTACGTTTACTGATTTTTACTAGGTTTTTGTTACTGGAGCGCAGGGTCCAGTTATTGGAATAATGAACAAGTACGCCTTTGAGACCAAGCATTTTCTCAGGTTGGTTAAGTATTTGCTGGGTCATGGAGATCTGGTTAAAAATTAGTAGGTTGGGGAATTCTAGCCATGTGAGTTCTTTGAGAGAGTGACAGTGATGGGGTCTGTAGCTAACATATGTAGTGAACTTTGTTATTTTATTATAGCAGCTATCTAGTTTGTTTATGTAAGTTTTCTTGAGGTTAGTAAGAATGGGAGATGCATATAGGACTGGGAGAGAAGGTGGATTTTGCCAATGGAGATTTTGGATTTGTCTGTGAGGAAAGGTTTGTTCCTGTACAGACAACTCATTTTTTGTGGTCTTTTTTGCTTGTTTGATTTATGTGTGATCAAAGTTCATGTTTTGGTCTATTACTACTCCCAGGATTTTGATGTGGGAGACTGGGGTAATGATGATATTGTTTGCTGAGGTGATTTTGAATAGTAAAGAGGGGTCTGGGGATCTTGTATGGTGAAACAGGATGAGTTTTGTTTTGTTGGGATTGAGTATCAACTGGGTATTGGTTAGCCAGATTTCTATTTTAGAGAAGGTTTGCTGTGTTATTTCCTGAAGATAGTGGAGTGTTGGGGCTGCACAAATTAAGGTAGAGTCATTGGCGTATTGTATTAACATGGCTTACTTAGTGGCAGTATGTAAGCTATTAGTGAATAATGTAAAGAGAAAAGGGCTAAGAATGGATACTTGTGGGACCACTAAGGTGACTGACAGCAGTGGGGAGAGAGAGTGACCACATTTGACTGCTTGCTACCTCCCAGTGAGATAGCTCTGCAACCAGGTGAGTGTCAAGTGGCTGTTTTTAAATTCTGACAGTGTGTTTAACAGTCTGGAGTGAAAGACCATGTCAAATGCTTTTGAGAGGTCCACAAAGATAGATGAGAGCAGGTTACCTCCATTTCTGAGAAGGTTGACAGAGTTAGTGAAGCTTATAAGGGAAGTGGTTGTACTATGGTATGGGCGGAATCCATGTTGAGTTTGGATACTAGATTGTTAGTGAAGAGATAGTGAGGAATTGGATATGGATGCATTTTTCCATCATTTTTGATAGTGGAGAGAGGATAGCAATCGGACAGTAGTTGGAAAGCTCTTTAGAGCTGCCACCTTTATGTAGTGGAATGATGCAGGCTATTTTCCAGATAATTGGGAACTGTTGTTCAGTGATGGAGTGGTTTATAAGGATGGAGACAGGGTACATGATGGCTTCTGCAGCGATTTTGAGATAGTTTGTGGGTAGGTTGTCTAGAGCTAGAGTTGTTGGTTTGAGTTTTTGATGCATTTTTCTATAGTGGCAGTAAGAATAGGCTGTAGGAAGAAGTTGTTGTCATTTTGTGCTGGAGAGAGAGGAGTGGGGGAGTGGCTAGTGTTTGTTAGTCTGAGTATAGAACTGGTGAAAAATTTGTTAAACTGTGTAGGAGAAATTTTGTTCAACTGTTAAACTGTGGGGGGTCAAACTGAGATGTCAACAGACAGGAGGCTGCAGTGCATCCCATCAGCCAATTGGATGGATGAGCAGACTGTTCATAAACTAGTGGTCTACGTTCAACATGAGCCAAAGATGCAGGCACTCCAGTGGAACTTCACCCAGATCAACGTGTGGAACCAGACTGCTAGAGAGCTTTGAGGACACACCTGTATCTTCAAGACAGGCATGCAGCTTTGCTACCACTAAAATGACCTCCATCAAAAGGATAGGGAACAATTGCTGGTGAGGATCAATGAGGCTCAATGAACGTTCCTGGATGCCTCCAACCAATGCCATATTTCACACCCTAACACCTATTACATGTGGTTATCATTTATGGAACAGATATTGTGCAGTAGTGATTTGTGATTCCTAACTATTCATGGTTGATTTGTGATTCCTAACTATTCATGGTATATTCTGTGATAATGTGAAGTACTGCCAGCTATGCCAGGGAGAATAGGGAAGTGCATGTATAAGATATCCCAGCATGACTGGCTGGAGTTTTGTAGATAGTTTTGTATTATTTGACTATCACACTGACTTGTACAGATGCTTGTGTTAAAATGTATCAACAGTGTTATTATAACTGATTAAATGTATATGTTTAAACAAAGAATTTTGAAAGTGTAGAGTAGAAGTTTTTGAAATTGTTCTGTAATTTTCAAATACTGCAACAGATCTTAGCAAAGCTCTGAGTGTGTATTGCAACAGTCAGGTGATCAAATGTGAGGTCATTCTATAACCAGCACTGAGAGGATGGAACTCTCACAGCAGATTTTCTTTTCTTTGGAAACTGATATAAAGATCTATGATAGTTATCACATTTAGTTTGTTGAGTTACTTGAGTTGAGCTCAGGTCAGTTCACTCTGTTAGAACCTCATCACCTTGCTTTGTGGAAGTAAGCATCTCAGCATCTACTTTTGTTTTGCTATATTAATTAAGTTAGCTAGAGAACAGTTATTCTTTAGACAGTCAGGAAATACAGTGAGATGGGCTGAGTATCGCTTTTCTGCATCTGTTTGAATCTGTCCAACTGTGTTATTTTTATTTCTCCTGTGATTAAAACACTGGTGTTTATCGTACTCAGATATTTAGTATTCTCATGTTTTCTATGTTATTATTTATTCTTAAACAGTTGTATACCTTTCATTGTAGGTGGTCTTTTAGAGAATATTTTTAATGTCTTGAGAGTACTTATGCTTATTGTAGTGATGGTTTGGCCACTCCAAAAAGCCTGACTGCTTTGGTTACACTCTACCATATATGTTAATATTGATTTTATTCAGTATAATTGGATACCCTTGTAATAGCCTGGTTGACTGGTGGCGGTGTAGTTACCTTATAGTCAGGACAAAAGGGGTACAGTTAGTAAATCTGTACCACCCTTTCCCAGGAGTGCATGTGTGTGAAAATCAAATACCCAGATTTGGGTGTGTCAGATACTTGGAACTGGGACATAGTGCTACAAAGGGAGTCTTGTTTGGGATCTGGAGAGACAGATAGTCCAATCAATCCCAGGTCTGGAGAGTGTTCCTTGTGTGCTGTTGGGGAAATTGTGTTTGATGCAAAGAGCTGCATTTGAAATACTGTGCAAATCCATTCCTCTTCTTGGTGACCATGTCTCACCAGTGTCAGTGGTGAGGACTGAGGCTCCTTGATTACTGGCCTGAGGTAAAGAGAGGCCATCACATATTCAGGGAGATGTAAAGGTATCTAATCAGGTAGTAGAATGGGGTCTAACTGTATTTGTAGTAATATGATATGTTTCTGTGTTGCCCTCATTAATTAGTTGACAATCAAAATAGATTGTTTTTATATTTATTATGTGAGACATCTACCTTACAGTGGTATTTATTAAAAGTCCCTAGTAGACACAGGTAAAGCCCGTCTTGTTCATTAGCTCAACTGGTTAAGCACTATGGCAGTGTAGAATACAGCTGATTAACTGTAGGCTCAAAACTCAATCAAGCATTTTTAATCACCTTGCTTATGCATTAATTTATATTCATTAATTCATCTAATAGGATTAAGTTGTATGGTTGGGTGCTGTTGCATGAAAATGTCCACATGTATTTTATTGTCAAAGAGCATAAGTGGCTAGCCATTGATGACTACACATTTCTTCAATATCCGCAACACTTCAAGATTATTTCAAGAGTTATGCAGTTTATTGACAAGGATTTTGTTGTGATTCATAGGATCACAGGATCATAAGAGATTACTAGGGTATTGACCCAGAGGTCATTTTAAGCCTAGCCATTTTATCCCAATGTAATACTATAAAAATGCTAGTCAGTACCCAAAATTAAATTTAATGATGACTGCCCATGTTCAGGAGGGTTGTGGGCTCTCTCCCTGGTAAGAATTTACAGTGCCCCATCCACTCGTCCAGGTTCCTCTTGAATGGTGTCAAACTTGTGACTATATTATAGTGAGTCACATTCAAATGACATGCATTTGTATATTACCACCTTTCCTGCAAATCTTGCACAGAATTTGTTTCACTCTGCTAAGTTCTGCAAATGTTTTGGAATCTGGACCAGTATATTGCTAGCTTCTTACATAACACAGGTAATAATGATTTATATATATATATATATATATATATATATATATATATATATATATATATATATATATATACATGGGTCTACTTCACTCGGCCTAAAACCCATTTGACTGACACCCATTTGACTGACATTTAAGACATAGACTTGTTGTGGGTTTTCCTTCACCTGTGACTTGCTTGTGATAGAAAGAATTACTGTTAAGTTATAGTGCTGACTATTAGAATTCCAATAGTCATGTAGAAAATAGTGTTGTAGTGTTTTTAATTGTGGGTTTTTCTATTTACATTTTTATGGGAAGTATCTAATGCAATCTGGCAAATGTTTTGTGCATTCCCAGTAGTAGTGGCAGTGTGTAGAGTACTGTAAGGCAAGTTAAAGGTATATGTCCTTTTCCCCACTGTAGTGCAATCCTGGAGTTAGTATTTATAATTGGGGGGGGGGCACTCAGCCCCCCACACTGGGAGGTGTGGGGGGCAAAGCCCCCAACCTAGTTTGGTTGTACATTGTCCTGTTTCTGTTAAGAGGGTTAGTAAGTAGTTTTTAAGTTCTGGAAATGGTTAGTTATTGGTGTTCTAAGTGTGCTTGTCTATGGTTTAAGATTTAGTATGTTGAAATTCAGCATTGTAAGCTGGTGGTGAAATGGGAGTCAATCAAATGAGTTTTAGGTCAAGTGAAGTAAACCCATATATAGATATATATATATATATATATATATATATATATATATATATATGTCTACTTCTTACTGAAAAAAACAGTTCACCGAATGTGAGTTCACTGAGAGCAGTTTGTCGAATGTGCAGTATTCCAAAAGCTGGCTTTTTTGAGTGTCATGTCAGCGAAACAGTTCAGAGTAATCTGGTGGTGCAAGACATTCAGGTGCAAGTGTAAGGTTTCTATTCATGATGTCATGCGTTGTATGAGTTTTGTGGTATGGCAGATTTGATAGTAGACAAATAAACAATAATCCAGTACGTAGAGCACCAAATGAAATCCAAGGTGGGAAGAACGCAAGACAAAGATTTGATAGTAGGTATACAAATATTCAGGATGTGTAAATGTATTTTCACAGCACTGGTAACTTTATTTGGAGATTGCATTACAGTAAATATTGGGAAATTTGCCTTTGTTTTCACTGTAGTGTAATCTCAGAGTTGGTATATATAATTTGCAGGGACTGTAGGGAGTGCAGGGGGGGGGGGCTTGCCCCTTGCAAAAATACTAGAAAATGTGTGTTAGTGTTTTTTGTATTTTTAAGTAGCTTGCCTTTGAGCATTTCTCCTCTTGTTTGTGATTTATAATATTTGGAAAGTTAAGTTCCAGTGATTTGTTTGGCAAAATGCATGTCCAGAGTACTGGAGTCATCAAACTCATGTTTGGTGAACTGTTTTTTTTTTCATTAAGAAGTAGACCCATATACATATATAATTTGACACATTGATTTTATAAGAAACCTTCAACATACATTTAGACAGCATAGCAGTCCAGGACTGTGAACATTTTGGTGGTGAAGCAAAAAAGGAAAGTGAATATGAATGAGCTAAATTAACTTTAATTACCTTAATGTAGACAAAAAATGAAGAATTAGATAATACTATAGTAGACTTAATTGGAAGGGAAGAGTATACATTCTTAAACATGTACAGTCATCCAAAGAAAAATAAAGAGGTAGAAGTAAGATGAGAATGAGAAAATCAAGATGGGATTATTAGAAGGGATAAACTGGGAGAAAACAAATATAGAGTTATTATGTATAGCACTATTAGTGCCAGGACTAGTCCATACAGAAATTATATGCATTATGTTAAAGATCATCCCCAGGATTCATGAAACTCTGTGCAAGAATAAGACTATTCTTACATGGAGTGGTTTGTGCCCGCTTAGAATAGCAGCGCGCCTTGCATATGCATGAAGGCGCACTGCTATTTAATCTAAACAGACATGAACCAGGAATGAGTGCAGGGGGCATGTGTCAGCAATGCCTGCACATGTAACACACCTCCTTCACTCAGAAAGTGCCGTACAGCACTTTGTGACACAGATGAGTGTCAATGTATATAATATTAGAACCTGGCTCTAATATTATATACCAAACCAGTGTCCACAGACACTGAAATGTAAGTAGCTAACAAAAAAAAACAAAACACAAACACCTAGAAGGCAGAAGCCTTCGAGTGCATACCCCCAAATGTATGCACTCTTGCTCTACATGCATGGAAGCAGTAGGGCAAGAGGAAAGCAATAAAAATTAAAAAAATGTATTTTTTTTTCATCAAATAAATCTGAAATTTAAGCAGTGCACAGCTTGTTTGCACAACCCGCCGCTATGCTTAGCCTGGCTGAAATCCTGAAAATGATAGACAAGTGCTACTGTGATACAAAACATCATAAAGCAGCTGTACTGTAGTGGTACTGCCATGCTTTAGCATGTGGAACATGCTTGGGTTGAATTCCCCCTCTGCCAATTTATTTAAAAACTTTTAAGGAAATTGAATGATAGATTTCAATCATATGGCTCATGTATAGCACAGTAGGAGTGGGAATATGTAAAATATAACTGTAAAAAGAACTTTATAAATTTAATGAAAAAAATAGATTTAAGCAATGCTTTGCTACTGTAAGCATTGCTTACCAGCTTTCAGCTGTGCTTACCTGGTGTAAGCATTGCTATGCGGATTTGCATGGAGCTAAGCAAAGTTCAGCATATTAAAACCTGCCAAACAAGAAAAAGTGCAGGAAAACTGCCCTATTTAAACCACACAGGCAGGCATACAGCCATAACCATTTGGAATTGCTCACAGAAGAACCAAAATGTCTGGTGTCGGTGAAGCTGTTCACTTCTGAGCAGAATGTTGGGGCATCCAGGAGTCCAGGGTCATGGCTGGGCTCCTAGTAAAAAAACAAGACAGCAGGCTGCTGCAAGGCCAGTACCAGGGCTTGCAGTACAAAGCGGAGGCCTGGGACCAGCTTGCATGTGATCTCACCAGTGCCACTGGCATACCCCAGACTGGTGAGCAGGTACGTCACCACCATAATGACCTGATGTGGAGGAGGAGTGCACTCTTGGACCAGTGGATCCAAGAAGCCTGAGCACAGGATGTCCCACCTGTCTGTAAGTATGTAGTCTTATGTATCTCTAAGTATGGAAAAAGTTCCACTTGTGACTGTGCAGGTGTGATTAATGTGTGATGTCTCCCCATACAGCTGCTGTGAAGAGGTCCCAGAATGCTGAGGCTCATGCCCAGCAACTGGCCCGGCTGTGTTGGCAGTATGGTGAGTACAGAATACCCCCTAATATTAGTAGTAAGAAATCAAAATTATAGTAATGGTAGTACTGCCTGTATATATAATTGTGCTGTAAAAGTCAGGAATAAATGCCTGTGTCACGCTGCCAGTGTTACAATGGAGTATTCCCAGCTGCTGTGTAATACAGATGTCAGTAGCAAACAAGGTACAATATGCAGGAGAGGAATATTAGAATATGTATGAGTGTGTTTGAGTGAACCTGCCAAGAAAGTGCCATGTCAGGGCTACTGTAACACTTAGAAATGAAAAGCATTCCCCTGTGCAGATTATGCAGGAACAGTAATTGTGGATTTCTGAGTTGTACACAGATATGTATGTCAAAACTAATAAAGGTGATCCCAAACACTGGTATTCATCATCTCACTTGTACCTGAAAAATAGAAATATGCTTGTCCTACAGAATGCATTAACTGAGGTGAACTGAGTTAGCATTGCTTGTCTGCATACTTTAGAATGGGCATGTCAAATAACTGAAAAAAGCAACAATACATATTTCCATCAGAATGTGTTTTACTTGTTTGTCTGCCAGCATTGTCTTGTGTTAACCTTTCAATTTCAGCTGTATGTAGCTATGAATGTACTGAAACATGTATAAGGCTAACAGGTGCAGACTTAAATCCTACACTGTGTACTCAGGAATCTAAATTGCAGTATGTAGTTGTAAAACAGTCAAATGTGCAATCCAGCTAATGTGCACATGTTTCACAAACAGTGACACCAATGTCTGTTGTGTATGCATAATTTGTACTGAACATGGGAAACAAATAATGCAACATGTCATAATAAAAAGTACTGTGCACAAAAATATGTACCAGATAGAAATGTCACAAGCAACACACAACACCTCTCCAGTAGCTCAGTCTGATAAGGACTAGGCCTGTAGTTCAATTTTGCACACATACCACCGTTCGAATCCAGGGACCGCCACTAACATCTCAGTCTGGTTCTACAGGTGTAAACTGCAATCTGACTAGAAAATGTAATGTACTACAACACATACATTTTCCATACAGGGCACACAGGTAAAGAAATCTGAATAGAAATAACTAGTATAATGTGTATAACAATGAAAGGTGTAGAATTCCTGTGTTGATCAGCCTCACTCCTAAAAATAGATGCATGTTAGACATCCACAGTCTGCAGTCTGGCCCAGACAAGCCCCTCAGATGTCACACTGTCACGGATAGATTCCCCAGTTGCCAAGAAACCTGCACACAGAGAATGTCACAGTAGATGTATGTGAAAGGCACAACACACACTCCAGGGCCTGCAACTAATATGTGAATCTGAAATATATGTAGAAACAGCAATGTAATGTGCACACAGTTCATCTGCACAGGGCCCACAGGTAAAGAAATTGGTATAGAAACAGGTCTGATGTGTAGAACTAAAATAAGGGTACAATTGCTCTGTTGATATCTACAGCTGTTGGTGTGCTGTAGAAGCCCCATGGCCCAGGTAGAGTGTAAGTGTGGTCAGAATGCAGAGTAGTGAATAGCAATGTACTGACAAATATACTTGATAGCAGTTGTCAAATTAATCTGTTCTCTTCCCCCACCACTCAATTGATCCAACCATCACACTGAAACCAACATGGGTATGTTCCTAAACAAACCTCTACTGTTGGGACTGTTGTTCCATTTGGTTTATCATTGTTTAAACTGTGTACATACTAATATTCCCTGTTGAATAATCATTTTATTGCCTGTCTGACATACCACTAACTGGCATGCTGTTGCAACCCTGAATGCCATTCCATATTTGCATGGGCTCTGTTTGCTATGGCACTGCTATAATTGCACTGTTTTGAGTAAATGGGAATATCCATGCATGCTATTTTGACTAATGTTGTAATGTGTTGTGCATGACTAACCAATATTCATTGTTAATTTCCACACCATAGCACATATGGGAAGGCAGATCCCAGTGGATCTGCCTCTCCCACCCCACCTGGCCGAGGCACTGGGTCCCAGCACATCTGGGACCCAAACCAGACCTCCCTTATCTGCTGGTCCTGCACCACCATTGGGTGGAACCGCTGTAGGGGATGGGACTACCCCCTGCAAGTGGGCAAGGTGAGGATGTTGTCACCCAGAATGAGGTCTGTGGCATGGTGCACAGTGTCCTCCAGATGTAGCTGGATAACCACCTGCACCAGGTGGAGGGGAGGCTGGTGTGGTGATAGGGGCAGGCTGCCCCTCCAGCCCAGCCCCCAGTACAGCCACCTTTGGGGCTGTGAAGGAGTAGTGGTGACTGCCATTGTGTGGGGACATCAGTGCCACTACTACCATCTGGGGGGCTCATGAGCCTCAGATTCCCAACTGCCCTCCCCATTAAGGTGTTTACCCCATGTGTCATATACCACCCCTGTCTGCTGTTTTGTCTGTCTTGTATGTCTGCAAATGCAACCTCTCCTACCAAACCTCCCTCACCACACTTACCTATACTCCTTCCTTAACATCCCACTCTCACCTTAAAAAAGGGCATCTATCCAACAAAAAAATCATGTCCCATACATAGCTCTGCATTTTGCCTAGAGATATGTACCCATGACACAATCTAACCCTTCCAGTCATCCATATTGTATGATGCCCACACAGCTCCCTATAGGGTGTGAGGCTCCAAATTCTAAATTGCCCACATTGAAAGCAGCTGTTGCTGCCAAAGAAATGCAGAGCTATGGTCCTTTCCTACACCCATCCTACACATTCCCTACCTGTTTCTTCTCTTGTTTGTCCCCCTGCTTGCCCCAATTTCACCACTTTTTTTTATTTGAAATTAGCACGGGTTTAAGTGGCCGTAAGCAAGTGTAATTGAAATGTTAGCATTGCTAAGCTCCGCACAAACCCATGCAGACCCGCTTACAGCTGCTTTAAAGTGCCTTAATCACTCTGTCTCCAACAGCTCCTGTGCTTCCCAGCAACAAAATAATCAGCCCTTGCAAGTCTCAAACCGAGGATGCCACACACTATAATCAAAATGATTTACCACTAAGCCATGTGAAATGGACATAAATTCAATGTTTTCTCAAACATATCATGCAGCACAGTCATTCAACAGTAGGGGAAATGTATTTATATCTGTAGATGTATGTATGTATGTATATATTTATATATATATATATATATATATATATATATATATATATAAATATATATATATATATATATATATATATATATACATATATATATATATATATATATATAGATATATACATATATATATATATATATATATATATATATATATATATATAGGTTTACCTGATATGGTCGACAGTTCATACGATCAAAACTCATTTGGTCGATGGCTCATTTGGTCGACAACCAGTATTCAAGGCACTTAGGGATTTGCCCCCCTCCCCAAAGTTGTGTGACCCTGGAGTTGATATATATAGTTAGGGGGTGTGGGGGGCATTTAAAATGTTTAGTTTTTGTTGTATTTTCATGTTTTAAATGACTATTAAATGAATATTAGTGGGGGGCTTTGCGGTTATACATACAGTAACAAAAAAAAGATAAACGATATCCGGTCTAAACTAACTATAAGCATGGGGAGCAAGCCACCCTGCACCCCCACACCCTTTGCTACTTAAACAGATCAACTCCGAGATTGCACTTTACTACACTAAGATGAGTTATGTTGTAGTATAGTACATTAAAAGGGAACATGACTAAGGTTACCGCAGGTAGCCATGAAGCATGTAATGGTATGTTTGCCACTTTCTTCTGTGAAGTGCAATTTCAGAGTTGATATATTTAAGTAGCAGGGGATGGGGGTGCAGGGGGGTTGCCCCCCTGCTTATAATTGTAGATGAGTAATATGTTTCCGTATATATTTCTGCTGCAATACAGTCAGTGTTGGTATCCTGAATGTTTTTCAGTATTATGAGATTCAGTATTATGAGTTTTCAGTATTTTGAGTGTTCAGGATTTTGAGTTTTCAGGATTTTGAAGTAAACCTATACATATATATATATATTTTATATATATATATATATATATATATATATATATATATATATATATATATATATGTGTGTGTGTGTATATACACATACATACACAAATAAATATATTACTACTTATAGATATCTATAAGAAGAGTGTATTTAGATTGTGCTCAGCATATTTAACAGCCAGTATTCCTACAGTTGCAACGTTTTAAAATGGCCGGTGTTTGA